>NW_006772773.1:161741-305051 GCF_000442215.2 Lipotes vexillifer | reverse complement strand
CTTTCCCTAATTAAAGTAACTTGAATGAGAAATTTGAAAATACTATGACAGAACTGTTATCTTTTAAAAAATACATATTGCTAAGATTTTCACTCACTCCCTCAAAATAAAACTGGTAATTAGTGTATGTAGGCTTTTGCTCCTTGAAATGAAATGATTAGTTTCTTATGTGATCTGCATAGGCTCTACCCACACCAAGCACTAACATTTTAGCTCTTTGACAAGGATATGGAAAGAAATGAAAAATTTAGTCAATCGATGACTGTTTGATTCTGCATAGGCAAACAGCCAGGAGATTGATGAAATTTTTCCAGTTTTTAATTCACTATGAGTAAGGCACTGTACCATTAAAAGAACTTGAATGATTTAATTTTCTGAAATTTTTACTGCTTTCACACAGCAAACATCATACCAAATAAGCAACTCAAATCCCCAATACATTCTGCCACTAGTTCTGATTTAAAAGATTAACATGAAATATATTCTAAGTCAAGCCTGCTAATATCATTTTTCAAGACAGAGGGAGATTAAAGAAATTAAAGGATATATAACAAGTTTCAGATATTTAAATTATCAACAATCATAGTCTAGTCTCGGGCATAGGAAAAGAACACAAAGTCTTCTCTCCTACTCTCTCCTCTAACTGGGAAGATATTTACGTAGGGAATAAAAAGGTGTGTCTCTGAGCTTTTATGAATGTTTATGAATCTACCCAGAAACAATTCAATAACTTTGTCACTTTTCTTCACAAAGTGTGATAAATATCAGTCTCCCTTAGGTATGTAAAGTCATCTGTAAAGATAAAAATCATTAGCAAAGAGCAAAAGTCCTATAAATATTGTAGGACAGAAAGATAAGAAATTGAGATAAATCTTCTGAATACCAGGATTGTACCTTTTTTTTTTTAAGATTTTTCTAAAAACCATATGAGGGCTTCCCTGGTGGCGCAGTGGTTAAGAATCCGCCTGCCAATGCAGATGGCACAGGTTCGAGCCCTGGTCCAGGAAGATCCCACATGCTGCAGAGCAACTAAGCCCGTGCGCCACAACTACTGAGACTGTGCTCTAGAGCCCGCAAGCCACAACTACTGGGCCCACGTGCCACAACTACTGAAGCCCACATGCCTAGAGCCTGTGCTCCGCAACAAGAGAAGCCACCACAATGAGAAGCCCGCGCACAGCAACAAAGACCCAACGCAGCCATAAATAAACAAATAAATAAATATTAAAAAAATTAAAACCACATGAGTTCTGCCTCTCTCCTTCAGTAAAATTATATGGATTAAGGATACAATTTGTTATCAGAAACATTATTACCAAAAATAGGGAGCACAAGTAGTAAATACCTCAGTTGTGACAATAAAGAGAGTTTAAATTAAAAACTATTGTAATAATTAGTGTCAAATGTACAAGGAAATAAGTAATATCCAACTGAGAGGTTCAGTCAGAGGAAAGCATAAAGGTGAGAGAAAGAAGCACAGGCTGTTCTCAGGGAGAAAAGGAGGGAGCACCAGCTGAAACTGAGTTAGTGGCCAATGGAGAGGGAAAGGGGAGAAGGTAGATCCTGGAAAAACAGAGCACCTGTTTCTCTGTTTACACCAGCTCCCTGAGAAAAGCCATAATCAGGTCAGGGGCAACTTTTCTTCCCCAGGGAAGCAGACACCTATGAAAAGGAACCTCTAGACAATTTCCTTTCTGATCCTACCTTACATATAAGGCTCTCTATGGTCTAGAAGCTCCTGAAAACCCTGATGACAACAGAGTCTAACACTACTGTTGAAGCATCCAAGTGGGTGAAGACAGTCCTCCACTCCCACCCACACCCTGAGAAAATTAGAGTCCAAACACATAGTTTAAAATCCACAGTTCTGTGATTAAATCTGATGACCACTTGTTGCTACTTCTCTTAAACTTCTAATTGTATTACATCTTGTACTACTCTAATCTATGTGTGCCTTGTACATGTTTATCAGTTCATGTTATTTCCTGCTTAAAGCCCTCCAATAACTTCCCATTGTACCTAAAATAAAATTCAGATTTCATACCCTGGCTTACATCACCTGGCCGTCTATCTCTGTCTTCATCTCATACCACTCTCTACCTCACCCTCTGTGCTCCAGCTACACCAGTCTTTCAGTTTCTCAGACACATCAAGTTTGTCCTTGCTCTAGAGCCTTTGCGCAGGCTCAGCTTATAATGCTCTAAGTCCTATGCGTTCACGGCTGGCTCCTTCTAGTCATTAAGAGTTCAGCTTAAATGTCACCCCACAGAGAGCTCTTCCCTAAAGTCACCACCTCAACTACTGACTCCGTCACAATACATTTCTCTACTTCAGTTCTCTGCATAATAATTGTCACCATTTGATAGGTCTTTGTTTATATATGCATTTATTTAATTTTCTGTCTCAATCTATTAGATGTATTTCCATAAAAGAACAGGTATTTCATCTGTTTTGTTCATGGCAGTTAGGATAAATCTGTTCCAAATGTCAAGACAAAACTACAGATGTTTTCATATTATTAATTTCATATGGTGCAAGCTAATATATTTCCAGCACCTACAACACTACTTGACACATAGCAGGCACTAATAAAAATTATTGGAATGAATGAATATCACAGAAATCTGTGTACATGTTTATTTCCATTAGGGTAGGGCAGTTACCTCACACAGATTAGGTACATTTTGACTCTATTAATGAAATGATTAAGTAGAGCAAAGAAAATGATTCAAATAAAATTATAAAAGTAAAATGTCCAAATAAAATTAAATTCTAAATTAGCATACTCAAAATTTGTTAAATTACATTTTTATAGCCCTTTTACTTTAAAAATGGAAACTTTATAAAGGCCAATGTGTCCAAAATTTGCAACTTAAAAATACATATTCAATAAAAACAAGTCCAAAGCAATTACCTTTCTCAGATTATATTCATTCATAAATAGTCACTTGTGTATCTCCTTAGCATTCAGGCACTGAGCTAGAACAGTTTTATTTCCATAGACTAATGATCACCGTATAATATGATTTTAAATATTACGTGCAAAAACAAGGTGAGAAAATTATTTGTTTACCTGTTTTAATATGAAGGGGAGGAAGAACATTCACATTGTGAGGTGGCAAAATGCAAAGCAGCTGACTGGTGAAATAGGCAGCCATGAAGCGAGCCATGGACTGGATAACCCTCACCGCCGCTTCAGGATGAACATTTCCAGTCACTCCAAACTCACAATGAGACTTCTCAGGAACTGCAGGATACACCACATGACCAAAGGAGATTCTGATCAAACTATCAAAAGTAGTAATATTTAAGTTCCCAACATTATGCAAGAAGAAAATTATAATTACAACTTTTTTCTGAGATGAACACCCATGGCCTACACAAGTTAATTTATAATAGCTATCTACACTTCTTGAAGACAATAGAACAAAAATAATTAGCTCATAATTATGAGCACATACACTGAGGAACTCTTTTAACCTCAAGCTACTAGTTTTATCTAAAAACATGGAAGGATCTATACAAATAATCCAGCTATAATGGACTTGCAAGTTTAGCATTTCATTATTTATTTTCCCTTCGTTCTTCCCTTTCTAATTTTCTTTCTTTAATGAAAGGAGGCAGGGTTTACTACAAAGATAATCTGAAAAGCACCAGAGCAGTGATTCTTCATGCTTTTTTCTGTACCATTAGGTCTGGATATTATGATATACTTCCATTAGTAAGAGTAAGTCCTTACCATAAGATTCTTCTGGGAGGTATGGACAAAAGGAACACGTGGAGTGGAGGGAGAAGGCAGGGGAGGGAGAGAGTTACATCACTATTTCTAGGGTGATTCTGATATAAACTAGTAGGAGCAAACATGTGCCATCCCTATTTGAAAATCAAAACTCAATAATATAAATTGGCATTCAGATATATGAAAATAAAACACAGATAAATACTAAGTTAACATTAATTTTTATAAAATGTATGGCCCCAACAATGGCAAAGTATCTTTCTTTCTCAGAAGTCACTTGGGAGAATTCCCTGGTGGGCCAATGGTTAGGACTCCATGCTTCCACTGCAGGGGTCCTGGGTTTGATCCCTGGTTGTGAGAACTAAGATCCCACAAGCCACGTGGCACAGCCAAAAAAAAAAGAAAAAGAAAAAAAGAAAGGAAGTCACTTGGTAGGTATTCACAATAATATTAAGTTCTATATGTGTATGGCCATTTCTATCTTGTCACTTCTTGGCAGCTTGTGCCTGGTTTCCTCCAGACTTCACCCCATGCTCCTTTTCCCTTTGCTGATTTTGCTTTGTATCCTTTCATTGTAATGAATCATAGGTGTGAGTACAACTATATACTAGGTCCTGTGAGTCCTCCCTGTGAATCCCTGAACGTGGGGGTAGTCTTGGGGACTCCTGACCCAGCAGGGATATGATTAATATACTCTAAACAATTGTCATTAAAAATTAAAACAAATACATTACAATAGGTTCAACTTATCTTGAAATTTATTATCATGTCATGACAATACTACTGAAAAAAAAAAAAAAAGAGTATCAGTCAGTTAAAAAGTCACACATAAAAAAAAAAAAAAAAGTCACACATAAAAGTCTTCCACTCATACACAGCTACCAGTCCTTTTGGAGGGCAATTTGCAACCAGGCATCATAAGTCTTAAAACCATGGATTCTCTTTGATCCTGTAACCTCATTTCTCAAAATTTAACCTAGAGATATTATTAGTAATGTTCACAAAAATTTATGTACACTACAGCATTATTTAAAATATCAATAGTAAATAGGTGGCACCAATCTAAAATGTGCAATAATGAGGAAAAAGAATATTATTTACATTGGAAAATATTCATCATAATATTAAGTTTAAAAGATTATAAAACAGAATATACATATATAAATGTATATAGACAAAAAATGGTAGAGTGATTTTATTTTCTTCTTTAAACCTTTTTCCATATTTCAAAATTGTCTAAAATGAACTTGTACTACTTCTGTAATGAACACAAAAATTTAAAAAGACAAATATCACCAAAAGTAAGAAATCTATAAACAGTGGCTGCATATGACATCACTTATATGTGGAATCTAAAAAGATGATACAAATGAACTTATTTAGAAAACAGAAACAGACTCACAGACATCAAAAACAAACTTATGGTTACCAAAGGGGAAAAGTGAGGGGGAGGGATAAATTAGGAGGTTGGGATTAACAGATACACACTACTATATAAAAACTAGGTAATCAAGAAGGACCTACTGCATAGCTCAGGGACCTCTACTCAGTATTCTGTAATAACCTACATGGGAAAAGAATCTGAAAAAAAATGGATATACGTATAACTGAACCACTTTGCTATATACCTGAAACTAACACAACATTGTAAATCAGCTATACCCCAGTATAAAATAAAAATTAAATTTAAAAAAATGCAGAGAAAATATGAATACCAGAATAAAAATGTCATGGTATTCTACCATCTATCTCACCTCAAAAAAAACAAAACAAGGGGCTTCCCTGGTGGCGCAGTGGTTGGGAATCCGCCTACCAACGCAGGGGACACGGGTTCGTGCCCCGGTCCGGGAAGATCCCACATGCCGCGGAGCGGCTGGGCCCGTGAGCCATGGCCACCGAGCCTGCACATCCGGAGCCTGTGCTCCGCAACGGGAGAGGCCACAACAGTGGGAGGCCTGCGCACCACAAAAACAACAACAACAACAACAAAAAAAAAACAGTGGCTGAAGCCAAAGAAACCAACACTGTTCTGATAAACTAGTGAAAATCAAAGAAAGGGTTTTACGTAAGAGATGGGCCCCACTTCTCAAACTATTTTTAGAAGCCTTTGTAAACTAACTTCTTTTGATCACTATTTTCCATCAGTAAAATGATGTTCTAAACCAATAATCAGTTATTAGAAAAAAACCAAAACAAACGAACTCCATTAGAGTCATGAACTCCATTTAGAAAGTTCTGATATATTGAGCCGTTCTGACACATTCATACGCATAGTATACATCTAACGGTCTACAACTGTATAACCATTATAACTATATTATGTGTTCATTCATATATATCTTTTACTCTGGTTACTGCTTAATTTAAATACACCTCTTTTTAAAAGGACAATCCAAATATTCTGCAGCCTAGTAAGCAATTTTAAAAAGACTCAGAATACCTCAGAAAGTGATTTTCATCACTTTACTAAACAACCTTAAGCAACCATTAAAGAAAATATAAACATATCAAGGAAAAGTACTTGGGTACCTGATATTATGTCTAACAAGCAGGCAATTACTGCTAAGCCTAGAGACACAAAGATTAAAAACAAACAAAAACATGATCCTTGCTACTGAGAAGCTGACAGTCCAAAATTTACCACAATAGGGCAGAGCAACCAACTTTTATGTATAAGCAATTTCATATCTACACTTATAAATACAAAGTACTAACATTAAACAAACTGATTTATGAAAAGCATACCTGAACAATCTTCATCTTCTTTTACAGGTAGGTGGGACCATATCAGTATTTCTCTTACTAGCTGATCACATAATCCTTGAGCATCATTTAAATTATAGTTATAGAGGTGGCAGTACAAAAGGGAAAGATAATAGCGTATCTGAAGAAAACATATCCTTCTTCCTCCTTAAACAGGGAAGAATTGCACTTACATTAAAAACATGTTAGGTAGGTAATGTTCTTGATCTGGGTGCTGGGTAGACAGGAATGTTCAGTTTATAAAAATTCATCAAGCTGTACATTCATGTTATGTGAACTTTTCTGTACCTGTTTTATACTTTAATAAAAAACAGGTAAGCAATATTTTGTTCTTTTTCATTTTAAGTTCTGAACAATTTTATTTTCTTTAATCAGGCCCTAGGATGACTAAGAATTTATCCAAAGAGAGGCGCACATCCTCCTTATCTCATTACTAAGGTCCACTAACGACATCTATCTCAAGTACACATGGTATAAAACAGAAGGGAACATGCTAAAAATAAAAATTTTTTAAAAACCACACAAGAAATCATACAAATATCAAACAGACAGTCAAAGAGTCTTTCCAAAGGAGAAGAAACACTATCCAATAAGATAGGAGCCTCTGACCACTGCCTTCAAACATCTGAAGGGTGCTTAGGACTGAGACTGCTGGCTGCTTACTCCTTATCTATTCTTTCTGAGTAAAAGAATTGTAATTTTATTTGAGGTTACAATGCACCCAGATCACAGTTTCTTGCTAGATGTGGCCATGTGAAAATATGACAAGTTCTGAACCAAGAGATAATATTGTACAGAACTGCTAGAAAAGCTGCTTAAAGAGAGGTAACTCACCCTTTCTTGCCCTTCCTGCCTTCCTCCTTTCTGTTAACTAGATTATGTACATGATGCCTGAGACTTCAGCACCCATCTTAACTCATGTAATGGCCTTAAGACTGGAAGCAACGCACTAAGGACGACGGTGTAGAAAAACTAAAGGAGCATGAGTCCTTGATGAGACCACAGAAACACCGAATCAGCCCCAGACTATCAACTTCTGGCCTCATTTCCTGAGAAAGAGAAATAAACTTCTTTCTTGTTGAAGCCAGTTATTTTCAGTCTCCATTACAAGAAACCATACCAAACGGATACAGTTGGAAATGAAATTAAATGAAAAGGTCTACAATGAGACTCACTATGAAAACTTTTCTTCATGAGAACTTATCACCTTGAATGTCACTCTTCTTCATCCAGTTGGACAATCCCCAAATCTGAGAGCTACATTAGACTTCTTTCTCGATTCAAGTCCAATTGATCAAACCTCTTAAATATCTGACAAATGTGACTTCTGTCCTCCAGTACTCTTGACGTTGCTTTCTTTGGTTCAGGACCTCCTCAACTAACTGTCTTGCTTCTAGGTAAAACCCACATCTCTACACCACATTCCTACAAATGGCCCTCCATAATGTACTAAAGTGATCTTTCCAAATGGCCTATATTTATTTGAAAAGTTCTCTTTCTTACATAAAGTATCTTAACTGACCCCACTGTCTTCAGGATAAAATCTTAATCCCATGGCACTGCAGAATATCTTCCTTTATCATCTGTTCTCTACCTCTTACTTTAGCACTCACCACCCTATCCTCAATATTACACACATATTTCAAATAATCTGGCCCTGTTAAAACTACCTGCAGTTTACCAAACTGCCATGGTTTCCTATGCCTTTTTGCTTTAGGAATGCTATATCCTTTGTTAAACCATTCCCACTCCTTCAATTGGACAATTTTCACTCAATTTTAAATATCAGCTCCTCCAGGTTTTCCCCAGACTGATGTTTGCACTCCAGCTCAGAGTGTGTGCTTTCCTGGCACCTACCATAAGACATAATTAGAAACATGCTAGTTGTTTATGTGATCTCTCCTCCAGATTGTGGGCAACTTTAGGGTAAACTTGTTTATTTCAGTTATTCCTATTGCCTAATACACATAGTAGGCCCTCAATAAATACCGGTTAAGTAGATAAATTAATGAAACATACAAAGCCACATCAGTCAGAAAATAAATTTAATAATTGGCCAAACCTGACCAGGTAGTAGTTGCAGTCAAGGATAGCTCCAAGGTCACTAGCTGAGAACCTCTGTCATCTTACTCATACCCTCAGCCCTGTATCATAAAAGCTATCACCAGTTTCTAGAATCCACACCCCTAGATTCTCATCAAAAACTCCATGTAGGAGACCTTCCCTGTTGGTCCAGTGGTTAAGAAACCACCTTCCAATGCAGCGGACACAGGTTCAATCCCTGGTCAGGGAACTAAGATCCCACACGTCACACGGCGACTAAGCCTGCACACCGCAAGTTCTGAGCCTGCGAAACGCAACTACTGAGCCCGCGAAACGCAACTACTGAGCCCATATGCTCCAGAGCCTGAGTGCCACAGCTAGAGAGAAGCCCGTGTGCTGCAATGAAGATCCTGCATGCCGCAACCAAAACCCAATGCAGCCAAATAAATAAATATAAAGAAAAAAAAACTCCATGTAGCCCATAATAAGTCTAACTCACAGGAAATTCTTGTTTTTTTAAATTTTTTAATCTTATTTTATTTTTGGCTGTGTTGGGTCTTGGTTGCTGCGCACGGGCTTTCTCTAGTTGCAGTGAGCGGGGGCTGCTCCTCATTGCAGTACATGGGCTTCTCTTTGTTGCAGAGAATGGGCTCTAGGGGTGCAGGCTTCCATAGTTGTAGTGCGCAGGCTTGGTAGTTGTGGCACACGGGTCCAGTTGCCCCATGGCATGTGGGATCTTCCGGGACCAGGGCTCGAACCCATGTCCCCTGCGTTGGCAGGCGGATTCTTAACCACTGCGCTACCAGGGAGGTCCCAAAGAAAATTCTTAAAGTTGAATTACTTAAGGGCAGAGAGCCTTAGCTCCATGTTTCTGTAAGTCTGTAAAAGGTAACAAATTATCTGACCCATAGTTTCTTGTTTAGATACTTGCAGTCCACTAAATGACAAAATATATTTTTTTTAAATTTGGGATTAAGTCTCATCTTTTTTCCCTATCAACAATCAATCACAGGTTCCATCACTAACCAAAAAAAGGACAGAGGAGCCTTATCTATGGATAACAGAAAAAATTCTTAGTGCTACAATTTCCAAGACTAAGAATAATTTTAAATAACTATTTCTGACAGTAAAGGTACCTACAATATGTATTCTATTTGAGCATTAAGAAACTGTGAGCACTCAGAAATCTGAAATAATTTTTTAGCTCAACAGCATGCTAAAATATGGTCCTACTAATATTACAGCAAATATTATTTTTTAACACTCCCCTACCTTTCTCTTGGGTTTCTTGAAGAGCTTTCTTCCATAGTTGAACAGACTTTTCATATGATCCTAATAGGAAACACTCTTCCCCTAAAAAGTTTTTAACCAAAAATTAGTGCTGGTTAATTAAAGTCCTTTATAAACATGTACTTACTTTAAAATTTAGTGGATACAGCTCCACCAGAAATTATTTTGAAAAGCAAATAACTGCAACCTATTAATAAAATCAAAGTCCAACTAACTATATCACTTATTCCTGGAGTTAGAAATTGTTTATAAGATACTGACCATTGATAGATTTAAGTTCTACTGTCTGGTTCAAGAGAACTCCAGCAGTCTGCAATTTAGCCTGTATATGACATAACAGGGACTTGACAGTAGATGCTTCATGTGTCATCTTTTCAGTTAACTGTATGTCATCTTCAGGAACTCTTTGACTTAATTGTGTTTGATACCATAAAGTTTTTCTGTACAATACTCTCCAGAGAACAATCAATCTGCACACAAAATTAGGTAATCATAAGAATCAAATTTCAGACTAGGGATAAGAATGAGTATAGCCTCCTCATTAGCCTTTTTATTTCTGCCTGTATTCTTCACTGAGGTAATAACATGTATACAAACTGATCAGATTTAAATATAGCACAAAGTCCACTGATCGAAAAATGCATATTTTTAAAACCTTCATAAATGCTTTATGTACCTGTAGTCATGTTTCTATAGTGCTTATCTAAACCAAAATCCTTCAACAGTATAATGGATGCCCAAGACTAATAAAATATATGCGTTGAATAATATTTGGCATAAATCCTATAACATAAAATCTATAATGCTGAGTGCTAATGGGTACAAGGTTTCTTTTGAGGTTGATACAAATATTCTGGAATTTGTGCTAATAGTTCTACAAGCCTGTGACTATACTAAAGATCACTGAATTGTACACTTTAAAATGGACAATTTTACAGTATGGGAATTATATCTCGATTCTGAGAAAGCTATAAAGCTGACGGTCTCCTAATATTAAAGTCATTATACCTGTGTCCTGGCTGTTGAACAAAATTTAATACTTGAGGACGAATCCTGAAAGACGAATTCCAAGACCAGTTTTTCTGAGCACCACTATCTTGAAACATTTGAAAAATGGGTACCACCAATGAGTCTTGCTTTGCTGTTCTACTTCCATCAGTTGATGCTGAAATAACTTCTGGTTGAAGACTGTATACGCCATTTAAATGATCAGCTACCATTCTGAGTAAATGAAAACAGGCTAAAAGCTTCTTTGAGAATAACTGATTCTGTTGTTGCTGTGTCAGCAAAAGCTTTATAGTATTTGAGGTCAGCTTTACCAAATGTCCTACATTTTGTCTGTATCTCATATCCCAGTACTGGATTGATAAACACTGATGAAAAAGTTGAAATATACAAACTACCCATGCATTATGTCTTGGGCTCTTGCTTAAAAAAAGATCAAGTGTGGGGAAAGGACATTTTATAAATTGAAGAATGTACAAAAAATGAGTGATACAAACTACTGTGTAATTTAACATTAAATTTTTTTCTGTCACATTTTTTGAAATTCCTATAGTCCATGCTGCAAGGAGATTTTTCTGGACAGAATGCAGTTCTGTAACAGTTTTATCTGTCTCCTCAGTATTATCTTTTGCATGTATGGTATCAAACATAGAAGCAAATTCCAATCTTCCTTCTTTGGCACTACTAAACAATAGATCATTCTTTTGGTTCCAAAAAGAAAATAAGTTGTTTGTAAAATGTTCGCCTTCATTAGTTTCTTCGGCTTCAAAATCCTAAAACATGAGTGAAAAAAATTATACTTAATATCATTTGATTCCTTACAAGTAGAATCACTTTAGGGCTCTCAAATTTCTCTTCCCTTTAATGAAAGAAAAAGAAAATATGTTTCTTGGAATAAAGTCAATACATAACTGTTCAAAGTAAATAAAACATTGTTACTAAGTACCTGCAAATCTGCTGTTTTTTCATTTAACTTCATTGTTTCTTCTGCCTGCAAGAATCTGGGAACAGTAGAATCAGCTAACTTTTCATTTCCGTGGTGTTTTAACAAGCTAGATCTTAGGGAATCCAGTGATTGCAAGTTCAGCCCTCGGCCTTTTGGCTATAGAAGAAAAAAGATTTCCAGAGCAAAATTTTATCGATAATTGTACTACAAACAATTAAAACATCTATAGATAACTGTATACAATCCAAGGCAGTACAGTTTTAAATTTGAAAGGACCAAGAAGTCAACTTTTACTAATGGTACCAAAAAGCACTATACCTTAGACAATATCAAACTTTGGTATGTTTTCTCAAGCCTCTGTGTTGAATCAAGTAGAAGGGATCTCATGAGCACTGTTGGAGACAGATTATCAAGAAATCGAAGGGTTGTGACCATGTATCCATCAGAAATAATGAGGTAGGGTAACCGTGAATGTGCTTTTATAGAAAATCTCTGTCTCATAGGGTCACTATCAGAAGCTGATGAATCTACAGAATTATCTGAATCTTGAAGTGTAAACTGCTGTGGTCTAGCAAACAAACACCAAAATTCAAGAATTAGTAAAAGAAAAATCTTAAAGGAAACAATTATGTTATTCCAAAGAAAAAACAAAACAATTAAAAGTTCCGGAATGATGAAAAAGCAAGCAAATTAAATGCAAAAATATTAAATGTGCATACATCTGTGAGGAAAACATAAGTGATCAAATAATACAGAGGTTTATGTGTTTTTTTAAAATTTTCCCAGCGTTGTGGCACTTACTCTGTCTTGTTTTTAATCTAGTTTTATACAACCTTTCCGGAAAATAAGTGAGGCAGTTCATTTTTACTATTAAAGAGTTAGTTACCTTTCCTTCTTACTATCTATTTAAATATACCTATAAGAATATAATTAGGAACTATGAGTATATTTGTTATTAAGCAAGAGAAAGAAAAGAAACAGGACATTTGGAGAGGATGGTGATAAGTATAATTTTATCAGCTTAAGATTAAATCTACCTGAGTTTCCACATAAGTGTAGTTATTTATTGTTATGGTGGTGTACCTCATTCTGATTACTTAATATCACTGATTATTAACTTTGGAGCTTTATAAATATAAAGAGAATAATGAAAATATAATTTTTTTCTGGTTAGGAAACAAATCAAATATAGATTTTATTAGCCAAATGATCCACAATAGAAGATTGGTCTCAGAATGTACATGCTGCGAAATTTATAAAACCATTAAAAAGTGACTCCATGGAAAGATGTATGACATACTGTTACATCAAAAAAGCAAAATAGTAAACAACATATATAATTTATTTTGCTTTAAAAAAAACTAATATTGTTATAAATGTTATATAAAATTTTTAAATTTAGAGGACAACACACTAAAATGCTAATAATTGTTATCTCTAAGGAATAGGATTACAAGTCTCACTTTCTACATTATTTAGTTTTGTAACATTTAAGTTTTTTTAAAACAATGAATATGTATTACTTTTGTAATCAAAAAAAGCAATCCATTTTGAAAGGCCCTAAATACTAATTTTAAAGGAAAATGTGAGGAAATTTAAGTCAATTATAAATCAGATCATAAGAAATAAGGAAAAACACTTTCACTGCACAAAGTGACAAGTTTTTCCATTAGAATTTTCTATTGCTAAAAATTAAGCAAAACTTTTTGCTAAATATAATCAAGGACACATCCCTCCTCAGTTTCTTTTCTATACAGCAAAGGGAATGGATTAGTTTCAAAGACCTTTTCCAATGCTTCTGATTTGTAAATAGGTGTCTATATGTGTCTAGCCATATATAATAATATCAACATCAATAACAGCAAATATTTACTGAGCACTTATTTTATGCCAGAACTGTGTTAAAGCAATTTATAATTATTTATTATCTTACTTCATTCCCTCAACTCTAAGAGACAATTACTGCCATCTTCATTTCATAGTAAAAGAAACAGAGTCTTAAGAATAACTTACCCAAAGTCACACAACTAATAAGTAGAAGAACCAAGGTTTGAATCTTGTTCTGACTCCAAAGCCAAAATGCTTCATGATCTCACAATTAAAAATTAAAATATGGCTAAATTCTAAAGTCTACTACCCATTTCCAACAACTTTTCTCCTTTATTCCTCTGGGAGAAAAGTAGATACATATGCCAGGTTAATTTTTATCTAAGTGCTCTGCTTTTGAAACAATAAAAGATATATCACACTTCTATTAATTTTTATATCAAAGAAGTTACTTTTTTTAGTGCTATTGAATATTTAAATAACACATACTTACATAGTCACAATGTCAAATTTTCACCAGGATTAAGCCACAAAAAGAAACAGAAGAAAACTATAAATAAGAAGCGGATATTGAGATGAGAGACTCAAAGAAAGAATAAGACAATTTGAAAGATGAAATTATATTAAAAATATACACAGTAAAGTAATACCAAAAGAGAAAAACTTCTGTAAATAAATTAAAACAATTCAAATGTCTCACCTATATGTTATTAGCGGGTGAAGAGGAATAAATTCTGCTGGCCCAAATTCTATAGAGCAACCAAATGTAATTAACGTTAGCAATTCACCTTGGCAGGTCAATAAAACCAGGGAGCCACGTTTTAACACACAAGCCAGAAAAAGACTATCATGAGTCCAGCTGATATCACCTACCCAGTAGGACCTAGAAAAAGCAAGACAATATGTTTAGAAAGGACTCTCTACAATGTCTTTGACAATTTATAATGGCCAAGAAGGGGTGAGATGCTTCAAAAAATAAGGTCAAAAGAATGAATAGCAGGCAAATGTCACATACATTTCATGTATTTTACTTCCCAGAAAAAAAGGTAAGAAAAAAGGAGTTTGCTCATAAACATCTACTCCATACAACATACAAATTAGAAATTTACTTAGATTCATAAGCAAATTCATAAGATGAAAATAAGACCTAACAAAGTAAAGTTTTTGTCACTTACCTTATAATTAGAACAACTTCTAATCCTGGTGGTGTCCCAAACTAAGATCTACTGGCAGATTTGAAGGTCAATACCACACCTGTCTTCTCTGCAGCCTGCCAGAGCTCCACTCAGTAGCAGACTCCCTCTTCCCAAAGCCATCTTTACTACTCCTTAACTATCTGATAATATTAATGTTTCTTTCATGGAGACAAAAAGTAGCTCCTCCTCATGTGAATGATGGACACCCTAAGTCAAACAGACCACTGAACTGAGACTAGTAATACTTCTAGAAAGGAAATTTTGGGGAGAGAAAGAAAATAAAAAGGCAAGGCTGGATGAACCTGAAAACTTTGGAAATTCAGAGAGCAGCAGAGAAAACAATTCAGAATAGGAATTTAGGAGGATCCAAGAGGAAATTTTCCTACTCTATAATCCTTCATAGGTCCACGTACCATCCAAAATCACCACTTATGGTACTGTCCACCCATATGCAGAGAATGCTAACTTTGTTTAAAAAGCTAGAAACACCTCAGCCTGAGTATATAATGGTCTTCCCAACCCAGGTTTTTTCATTTCAGCCTCTCTAACTTAGCCCAGTATTTCTCTACCCAGTCACAATTCCACTCCTCCCAAGATAACATAGAAAGAAATAAAAGAGAAAAGAAAATGTGTTCATGTATCTTCCACCCTTCCTTAAAGTATTTAAGCCTTTCCTTATACAAAGCAATTTTTAGAATCTATCAAGCACAAATGCTGAAAGTTGCATCATCTATCTAAACATCTATTTAGACACCTACTGAATTATCAGTGCCTTAAAATTATTAAACTATTAAAAAAGAAAATAAAAACACTACTTAGTAATACAAAAGAACCCTTACCTGATAAGTGTAGCTGGAACCACAGGATTCTTATTACTACATCCTTTAAGGCTACCACAGAGTGTAACAAAATTCAGTGTGTTTATAAATAATACCTGAGTTGCCTGGAAAGAATAAAAAAAAGATTAAAAAAACCATTAAAATTATTTTACTTATAATTCTGAAGACCTAGAGATCTATTATATCAATGAACTACCTAGTCTTTGCCAACTGGCAAGATAATACTGACCACCTATAACTTTTCTTTTATACTACATTTTAAGAATATCAGTTACCACTTTGCCCTTCTTTCTTCCTTTTCCATTATCCTCTTTTCACCTCTGAAGGCCAAATTCTGAAAATTACAGCAGCTAATGTAGATAACTTTACCAATTTACAATGTTGAGGTGCATCAGAAAACACCAATTTAAAGAATATAAAGTAATATTAAGGAAAAAAACTATACTCGGGGGGAAAAAATCTCAAAACTGAACTAACTCTCTCTTTTACAGGTTACGTCCAAGACAGATTACATTTACTGACCTTTGGGTCTTTCTGATTAAGAGTTACTGCCAGGGTAATGCCATCTCTTGAAAATGCAGAAATTAGAGCTCCTCTTGACTTTACTGATTCACATTTAGGAATCAGACTGCACAGAAGGCAATCTTGTTGTGCCCACTGAACATGGTATGTCAATGATCTAAGTAGTGAAATAATTGAAATCAGAAAGTATAGTAACTTTTAAATTAATATATACTTCATTACAAAAAATTAAAGGGTCCAACTAAATTCGTACATGTGCACATATATTTGGGGTCTTGTAGCAACTGTTCACAAGTTTCATCCAGGACACAAAAGAGCAATTGCTAGTTAAACAAGGTCCATATCAGAGTTTTGTTAATAATGGCATGTTCTGTAGCCAGCCCCAGACACATCTGCATCCACTAAAAGTTTAGATACACATATTTCTACATTATTACAAACATTTTTACAGGTATTAAATAGGTGAGAAGAGGGGATTTTTAGGATAGTGGCAATGTTCTATATTTGATCTGAGGATGGTTACAGGCATAGGTACATTTATCGAAGTCCACCTAGTTGTACATTTAAGATTTGTTCATTTTACTTTATATAAATTACACCCAAATAAAGTACTGCTAGCATAAAAAATAAAGAAAATAAACAGAAAAAAACAAAAAACCTCACTATTTTACTAAATCTTAGTCATTATATGCTTTTAACGCACTTTCTATTTCATTGGGCTTTTTAAAATAAATAAAATTACTTTTAATTGAAAAAATACTTGAGCATTTAAAAGGTACAGTAGTAAATTCAAGTTATTTCCTTTTCAAAATTCAATTGATTTGGAACTTCCCTGGTGGCACAGTGGTTAAGAATCCGCCTGCCAATGCAGGGGACACGGGTTCGAGCCCTGGTCAGGGAAGATCCCACGTGCCGCGGAGCAATGAAGCCTGTGCGCCACAACTACTGAGCCTGCACTCTAGAGCCTGTGAGTCACAACCACTGAGCCCACGAGCCACAACTACTGAAGTCCGCACACCTAGAGCCCATGCTCCGCAACAAGAGAAGCGACTGCAATGAGAAACTTGTGCACCACAATGAAGAGTAGCCCCCGCTCGCTGCAACTAGAGAAAGCCCGTGTGCAGCAACAAAGACCCAACGCAGCCAAAAATAAATAAATAAATTTATTTTAAAAAATTCAATTGAATTACTTTTCAAAGGAGTTATTTTTATAGTCTTAAGACAAGTAAGACCATAGTCTGTCTGCCTTACCTTTTATGTGTTCTTGATTCCAAGAAGGGAAACAAAATAAAAACAAGAAAAACTTTCTATAATAGACATTCAAGATGAAAAGTAAAGAAACAGAACAAAACTTACAGGAAGAATTTGTAAAGCCTCAGAAGTTGATATTCACATTTCACTTACTAATCCTGTTACGTATTTATGGGCCAAAAGATAACAATGTTTTAAAAGGGATAGAGGGACCTCCCTGGCGGTCCGGTGGTTAAGACTCCATGCTTCCAATGCAAGGGGCACAGGTTCAATCCCTGATAGGGGAACTAAGATCCCACATGCTGCATGGAGCGGCCAAAAAAAAAAAAAAGCAGAGAGAAAACTAGGAAGAAGGAAACATTTACCTCACCTTATAGATGTAAATACATTTTCATGCCACCGAATTGCTAGAAATGTTAACTTCAGGCATTCCCCGGAATAGAAAGTAAATGAGCACAAGCAGCAGTCTCCAAATAACTGTAGATAAATTTAATATACTTTAGTATATAATTAATCTGAAAATAAATCAAGAGGACCTAGAGATTGTCATACTGAGTGAAGTCAGACAAAGAAAGAGAAATATCGTATGACATAGCTTATATGTGGAATCAAAGAAAATGATACAAATGAACTTATTTACAAAACAGAAACAGACTCACAGACTTAGAGAACGAATTTACAGTTACCAGGGGGTATGCGTGGGGAGGAGGAATAGTTAGGACGTTTGGGATTCACATGTACACACTGGTATGTTTAAAATAAGTAACCAACAAGGAAAAAAAATAAACTAATTAAACTATAAAATAAACTAATCCCTGAAAGAACAGCAAAAAAAAAACAAACAACCAAACAAAAAACCCCCACATATTTCTCATCATAAATAAAATAAATGAAACATATCAAGAGCCTGCTTATATTTATTCTTAACATGTAGCTGAACATTAAGCTAAAGACTAAGTAATTAATTTCTGAGCCACAGGCATATCTCAAATGGGAAATCAAGGTGCAGTTTACTCTCTTAAGAAAACACTGCCTTTACTCTGGCTATAACTGGAAATATTCCAATATATTTATTTTTCTCTTCTTTTACAGTTACATATTATTTATTTATTTTATTTATTTGGCTGTGTTGGGCCTTAGTTGTGGCATGTGGACCTTCGTTGCAGCGTGCGGGCTTTTCTCTAGTTGTGGCTCATGAACTCTAGAGAGCACAGGCTCAGTAATTGTGGCTCTCGGACTTAGCTGCCCTGCAGCATGTGGGACCAGGGATCGAACCCACGTCCCCTGCATTGGAAGGCGGATTCTTAGCCACTGGACCACCAGGGAAGTCCCTATAGTTACATATTATTTAAGTTAGGGCACTACCCATGGGGGTGGAGGAAAACAACAAAAGTTCAAAATGCAATTTGTAACAATAGCAGATTGGGTAATAAAATGTTGGTCCATACATACAAAGAGTACCATGCAGCTATTCTGAATGCTTTTAGTTAATGAACGTGTTATTTCCTGGGAATTAAATGGCTTACTTAATATCACTAATTCTAGCATTTTTTAAAATCCTTCCAACAAATATTTATTTATTTATTTATTTATTATTGGAGTATAGTTTCTTTACACTGCTGTGTCAGTTTCTGCTGTAGGGCAAAGTGAAACAGCCATATGTATACATATATTCCCTCTTTTTTGGATTTCCTTCCCATTTAGGTCATGACAGAGCACCAAGTAGAGTTCCCTGTGCTATACAATAGGTTCTCATTAGTTATCATTTTATATTTAGAAGTGTATATATGTCAATCCCAATCTCCCAATTCATCCCACCACTCCCTTCCCCCTTGGTATCCATCCATACGTTTGTTCTCTACATCTGTGTCTCTATTTCTGCTTTGTAAATAAGATCGTCTATAACATTTTTCTAGATTCCACATATATGCGTTAATATACGATATTTGTTTTTCTCTTTATTACAAAACTTGTTATATTCTAAAACTAGGGAAAAGTATAACTAGGAAGCTCTAAGTTCAAACCATTTTTAATAAACATCTTTTAAAATGTGACCAAGAAATATAAAAATACCTTTTCCGTGATAATTTCACCATTACTGTGACAATTAATGCCTGGAGATATATAGCTATGCCATTACACACTCTGCTCAACAGCTTCCCAGATGGTGTCTGTTCTTAGAGTCTGAGATCTCCACCACTTCTATAATACCCTGCCTGATTTGGATTTTACCTCATTTTTTATAAAAACCGCATGCACTACAGCTTCTTTATCTTCAGTGGAAGGCAAATGAACTGCTTCTTCAGGTATGATCTGGGACCACTGGCCCACCAATGAAGGGCTTTTGGAAGATAAGATATTCTTGAATTCCAAATGTTCCCAAAGAAATATGCATCCAGAAGGAGTTATAAGCAGAACTCTTTTCCCATTGCCAGATACATACAAGTACAGTCTCAAAGAGCTTGCTAGAAAACAACAGAAAAAAGGAATTACACCTCTGAAGTCTGAATTCCCACAAAAAAGTACAAATTTTATCTATTCTGACAATAAGGAACCTAAATGATGTTTCCATTCAGAATGTAAAACTTAGGCACTAGTAATAAACTAAAAGTACAAATTATAATAACATTTATCATGTACTCATATGTGATATTAGGAACCCACTGTTATCACAGATATGTAAGGCATGCCAGATTTTTCTTCTTCAAGATGAACCTAATTGTCACAAATAAACACCACCAAAAAAATACTTAGATATAAGGAAAAATACATATATATACAGATATATATATTTACACAAAGATATATTTCTTTTCTCCTATATATCAAGTTAAACCAATTTAAACAAATAAAAATCTCCCACCTACTGCAGCTTTAATCATTTCTTTAGGTTTTTCAGTTGCTTGTATAGTTTTCAAACAATCTTGATCTTTGTTCCAGAGGAAAAGCTCCCCAGTATCAAGTACCCCAGCCAGCCAGGCATCTGCTTCCAAAAAGGAAATGCAATACTTATAATCTAACATTTCCCTTAATATTACTCCCAAAATTATTTTTAAAAATACAGTTAATCTAGCCTTTTGAAAATATCAGTACTACTTAACCATTACTGGATGTTGTTAGGACTGTAACATCCTTCAACAAAGGCTGGAGACTGGGAATTTTCTTCTTTGTCCTTCCTGATAGCAAATTAATTTCATTTATGAATTTATCATCCAAAAGAAAAACAGCTTCATTTTCCTAAGAGAAGAAACACGTGAGAGACTTAAGAGATGCCAGAAGTTAATTCAGCCTCTTACCTAAGTAAGTTATCCCAGAAAAGAAAACAAAGTGACATTTAAGAAAGATTGTATATTTGTACTACACAGCATAAAATGAACAATAAGGTTGATTATGTAACCTGAAGATTTTTCATTCTATCTTAAAGTACCTCTTACTAGAATTACTAGGTAGGATAACCTAACAGTTGCACTGAGATTTCTTTGGAGTTTAAAATTATAGGAGTGTCTTCCAATTCTGCTAGCCCAAACTGAATTACCTGCTGTTATCTCATCAATCTGAACAGTAGTATGGGTAAGTTTTAAATTATTTACTTAGATTAAAATAGACATGGCTTCTCATTTCTGAAGCAGTGTCATGCTGCTCCTAGACTTTAGTTTTAGAAAACATCGAGAAAATGATCTGAGCTTACTGGAAACCTTCCAGTTGGACACCACGCTGCTTCATCACCTGTGTGGGCATTCCAAGATTCACCAGGACACGAAACTCACCAAACATGTGCCTTTGCTCAAAAAGACCCTGTAGCTGTTAGTTTGCAGAGTGAAAGCCATGCTCATCCTTAACAATTGCAGAGAGGTCTTCTGGCTGTGCAATCTCAAAAACTGGGACTTGCAGGGTGAAGAAATTATATTCCAGCATTCCCACGAGAGCACAGCAGATGAGAGTGAGGATGATACATCATCCCAAGTCTCCAAGAGCAAAGCAACAGAGGACTGTGAAGAAGATTAAGCAAGTTTATGGAGAAAAGGAGCAAGAGAGTGATGAGAGTGGTGGCAACTCTGATCAGACCACAGAAAGACTGATGCTGCCTCCCCATCTCTGCCAGCCTGTTACCACACAAATACACAAAACCCTGCTCAGTAGGCAGGTGATCCTTCTACAGATGATACTGTATTTTGTGAAGGCCATAGAACATTCTTTGATCTTAGAGGCAAAGCACACAGTTAACACATATTAGAACTGATAATGTATGATTAAAGAAAAACCTACCTGTCCCAACCAGGAAACTCGTGGCCAGGATTTTTTCTGCTTGATACTCGTTGAAGTCAAAACTTCTAATCTTATCTCCATGCTTGCTGAGATATCAATGACCAATTAAGTCAAAAGTCACAAGATGCTGTAAAAATCAAAACAAACAAAAAAATGATGATAGCCCATAATACTTACTGAGGATCTTAATTTAGAATTTTCATAAAGTTTTAGTAGATTACTTTTTCATCAGCTCAAGTTAACTCTTTTTAACGTAAGATGCTGACAATTTATTCAGTATCTCATCTTGAATAGTCAGACAAAATGTATTTGCTTTTCGACAAGTTATTTCTCAGACTATGAAGATAAACATGAACTAGGAGAACATCTTGACAATATAGTTTCTATGTGATTTGATTTTCTCAGTGTGGCAGGTTGTATTTTCCAAAGATGGCCACAAAAATACCTCCCATCACATATGCTCTTCTTACACTATGACTTTAATACTCCTCTCATTGAGAGCTCTGGTCTATGCCTCATCCCTTGAATTTGGGTGGTTTTTGACCACTTTGACCAAGAGTAAAATGGAAGTGATGCTAGGCACTTCCCAAGGCTAGCTCATATAAGGCAATACAACTTTTACCTTACTCTATGGAATAATCACTCTTGAAGCCTTCAGTCACCACATAAACAGTCAAACTGCCCTAAGTCACAGAGCTGGAAGAAAGTCCAAACTAGTTGACGTAAAAATGAAGCCCTGAGATAATATGAAATAAAGATGCCCAGCCACATCCCCATGCTGGTTGTGGGGACAGTTGTGGTAGAGGCCATGAACAGTTTGTCAGAGCCCTATTTGGGTGAGGGAAGCATAATCTTGGGTGAACGGTCCATTCCTGAGTGAATCTTGGGAGGACGTTCACGCAGTGAAAGAGCCTGGCACAGTGTATTGGAGCCAGGCACAGTGAGGACACAGAAACCATAATGAAAGGGATCCCATAGACCAAACTGAGGACAATTTGAGCATCAAAACAATTATATTAATGGATTTAAAATCCATGGAATAGGGACTTCCCTGGTGGTCCAGCGGGTAAGACTCCACGCTCCATGGAGGGGGCCCAGTTTCAGTTCCTGGTCAGGGAACTAGATCCCGCATGCATGACACAACTTACGAGTTCGCATGCCACAACTAAAGATCCCGCGTGCCGCAACTAAGACCTGGCGCAGCCAAAATAATAAATAAATAAATATTTAAAATATTTAAAAATAATAAATAGGGGGCTTCCCTGGTGGCGCAGTGGTTGAGAGTCCACCTGCCGATGCAGGGGACACGAGCTCGTGCCACGGTCCGGGAAGATCCCACATGCCGCGGAGCGGCTGGGCCCGTGAGCCATGGCCGCTGAGCCTGCGCGTCCGGAGCCTGTCCTCCAAAACGGGAGAGGCCACAACAGTGAGAGGCCCGCGTACCGCAAAACAAACAAACAAAAACAAAAAACAAAAAAAAGCACATTGGCGGAAGCAGTTTAAAGAGAATCCAACTGACATGTACACACTGCTATATTTAAAATGGATAACCAACAAGGACCTACTGTATAGCTCAGGGAACTCTGCTCAATAAAAAAAAAAAAGAGAGAGAAATCCAAGTTCTGTGGTTTCCACCACAGACGAGTCTAAAAAATCGCGTCCATTCCTCCGTGCTCAATTTATCACCCACTAAGGTCAAACACAGGAGCCTCCCCACTTCGCACAAGTCATCCCCAGGGGACCCCTCTGAGATTCCCTACCCGACCCTGGGGGCAGCGCCGCCCTCTGCCCCGAGAGGTGCCACCGTGGTGCCCACCCGGGACAGGGCGGGAGCTGCAGGACGCCGGTGCGGGGCCGAGGTCTGGCCCGAACCGGACGTCGTTCCCAGCCATCTGGAGGGCGACCCGGGCCCCTCGGAGCGGCCGAGCCTCCGTCAGGCTGAGGGTGCGGTGGCCGGAGGACGACCCCGGGGAAGCTGGGGGACCGGGCAGAGGGAAAGGACAAGGGGGCTGGGTGCGGCGGGGGATGGCGGGGCTGGGGAGGTCGTGAGCGCGCAACACTAGAGGGGGGTGAGGGGGACGAAGGAGCCCGAGGACCCCGCGGGCCGGACAGCGTGGGGAAGAGGCTGGGGCCGTGAGGGGCAGGAATCTGCGGGCAGTTACCTCCGCCAGGGTCCGGCCCGTCCAGGGAGGGGGAAGCGCGGGGAGGCAGAAGGCGAAGCCGGCAGCGCGGGCCAGAGACTAGAGGGTGACTGCCGAGGGCCCAGCAGCCGGCGCAGACGCGAGCCTGCGCCCTGGCGACGGCGGAGGTGGGGGAGGGGACGCGAGCGAACGGCGCCAGTGCGCCTGCCCCGAGTTGGCCGGGAGCGCGGGCGGGAAGCTGGATGTGCTCCTCCCTCCTCTTATCCTCCAGGTCTCCTCGGGTTGCCCCCACGCGCCTTCCTCTCAGCGGTCCCGCGTCCCCTCCGCTCGGCCGCTCCTCCTCCCGTTCCCGGTTTCCTCCTAAGCTTCCGTGGGTCCTTCTGTGTTCACCGCCCCCGTGCGTTCCTCAGACACTCGCCTTTGAGTGCCCAGGCGATGCGCGGCGCTCTACAGGAAACCGTTTAGTAACCCACTAAGATGTAAATCACGGGATGTCAGCACCCTAGTGGAGACCTCTAGAGACCTGAGAACGAACGGGTTGTACACTGCCCTCCACGGATCAAGTGGGCAACTTAAAGTGCTAAGGAAAGCGTTTCTGTACTCACACGCCTAGTGACTTCTGTTTACTTACAGCACTGTTTTCGCTCCTCTCCCGCTCCTGCGCACGGTCTGGAAACAGGGGGCAAGAACATGCAGCTCGAGATTTATATTTGGTCTGGAAAAGCATTTTTCTGTAGCTTAAATTTGTATGCCTTAGGCAAGGGCAAGCTTTCCGTTCCCTAGCCGCCCTCCTCTTCACTCACTGACGTCACTGACCTGGTGTTTGAAAGCATTTTGGCTTGTTACCTTTGACTAGGCTAGGTATGTTCTGCTGAGTAAATAGCTCAGCCCTCTCAAATGGAAAGATATCGTTATCAGATTGGTTTATCCTGGCGAGCAAAGGGTACTGGGCAGGAGGACTTCCCACAGCATAGTAAATCACAACTCTCCCTGTGTCCCGGTGTGGGATAAGTGGCAGCTGGGATAATTACCACTTAGCACCATTTACGTCAAAGGTTATAGAACTGAAGTGGTCCAAGGCTACTCAAATCACAAACATCTTAGATAAATCTTGCTGGAGTTAGCCCAAGAAGTCTGAAGCAGAACAAAGACAACCTAACTTATTCCCACAATTTTGTGTTCCCATTTCTAGGTCTTCAGATGTGATAACAATAGGATAACTGTGGCTGAGTTTGCTGTGTGGCCATCAGACCTAGAGGTATTGGTGCAATTCTGGAGTTGACTGTTGTGCACATTTATTCTTTAAAATTTCATGGGAATACCTACAATTGGCTAAAATAGAAATTATTGGATGCCTATTATGTGTCATGTGTCAAACATGATGCTAGGTGTAAAGAGAGGAAAATGATGCTGTTCCTATTCAAAAGAGATTCATAGACACTTAAATTACAGTGCAGTGATAAATTTCATGATAGCAGTATGCACAGAACACATTTTTTTCTCTCTGGGAGATGGGCAGGTCAGAAGTATCTAAGCTAGGTTTTCAACAAGGAATAGTTCAATTTGAAGCACATTCATTTTGTGGTGCCTGTGGACTTGCAGGTGAGCAATTAAGAGTCATGGTTCAGAAGCCCCATGGGAGAACTGTAGATGTGGAACATGTAACCCTAACCATCTGTCTCTCCATCAGCCTGCCCTGCACTTTTTTAAAGGTCACCTCTCTTTAATATATATTGATGAATAAGGGTTTAATGGAGAAGACCACTTCTTATGAGAGCATCAGAGGGGTGAAGAGAACCAAAAAAGTGGTGTCAGGAAAGCATGAAAGCCTAGGAGGGAAGAGTCTAGGAAGGAGTGGTCAACCATGTGAAAGTCTGAGTAAAGTGAAATAGAAATAAGCTTGAAAATTCCCCCATCAGATTTGGTGTTTCATAGTTATAGTGCATGATATATAATAACCTAGGTCCTTTAGGTAGCAGATAGTTAGCAGAGAGTTAGCAGATAGTTAGCAAATCTAACTAGCTTGAGCAAGAGAAGAAATTTATTGTAGGGATTGTGGAGTATCCCACAGAATCTAAGGAATGATTTCAATAACCAGTTCTTAGGAAGTGTACTGCAACCAGGACAGACCATAGACTTTCTCTCTAAAGCAATGCTATCCAGTAGAAATTTCTGTGATGATGAAAATGTTCTATGTCTGCTTTGTCCAATATGGTAACCATTAACAACGAATGCTATTGAGCACATAAAATGTAGCTAGTGCAACTGAGGCCCCGAATTTTTTATTTTAATTAAATTCAAATAGCCACATGTGGCTAGTGGCTCCTGTATTGTACAGTGCAGCTTTAAAGCCTTTCCATTAACATGACTCAGCTCCAGTTTTTCTCAGCCTGTGTCTCAGTTCAGAATTGCAAATCTCTTGGAGGGAAAAATGCAAGTGGTGCAGTTTGGGTAAGAGATCTACTCCTGGAGCAGTCAGCTATGTCTAGGATCACATAGTGCAGAAATGGCTGCTGAGGTCTTGTCTGTGTGTATCTGAGGCCATTCTCCCCCAACAGGGGGAATCATTATAAGCTGAGGTCTATTATAAGATGGAGTTGTGAGTTATTTAGGGTAAGAGTAGGCTGCCATATCAAAAAGCCTCTACCATAAATTAGTGGCCTAGGGAACATAGGCAATTATTTCTTTCTTGTGTAACTGTTACAAGGTGAGTGATTCAGTTTGTTAGGGTAGCTCTGCTCCACACAATTATTCAGAGATCTGGGTTCCTTCGAGATACTCACTCTGTAATTCTCCAGTATCTTGTTGCATAATCAAGACTGGGTTCCAGTGGATTCCAGCCAAAGGAAAGGAGAAAAAGAGAGAGCATACCCACAGTTTTGAGACCTGGGCCCAGAAGTGGTATACAGTATTTCTGGTTATGTTGTATTGGAGAGAACTTTATCACCTGGCCATACCTAACCACAAAGCAGGCTGGGAAATGTAGATTAGCAACATACCCAGTAAGACTGAAAGAATGATTTTGGTGGTCAATTAGCAGTTTTCATCACAAGTGGTTAGAATATAAAAAATAGTAATACATATTTCCTGTCTTCAAGGGTATCACAGGTTTGGTGAGGAGATAGAAGAGTATGTAACTAGCAATGAATAAGGAACATGCTGTAAGAACCCAAAGAAAAGAGTGTCTTAAAACAGTATTTCTCGAACTTTAATGTACCTACGAATCATCTGGGAATCTTGTTAAAAATGCAGATTCTGATTCAGTAGGTCTGAGGTGGGTGGGGCCTTAAGATCTGCTCTCCTAAGAAGCCCCCAGGTGATGCCGATTCTGTCAGTCTTTGGACCATACCTTGAGTAGCAAGCAGTTGCAGGTGCAGCAAACACCACAGAGGGAATGGCATTTGAGCTTTGTATTATGGTACAGTGATTAAGAGTCAAGTTTTGAATGTTAGACATTTTACGTTCAATTCCCAACTTTGACTTACTGGCTGATTTAAATTGCTTATCTTTAAGCCTAATGAAGATCTTAAGTAATAGAGAACCCCACACAAACTAGATTTAGCAATAAGAGAAGTTGATTGTCTCATTAACCCAGGGATTCAGCAGGTTTCTTGCAAGTTTTGATCAGGCAGGGCTCTTGTTCTATTTTTCTCGAATTCTCTTCACTCTGCTCTTTGTCTTCAGGCTGGCTTCTCTTGTGGTAAAGTAAGAAGATGGCACATTTACACTTATTTTGCAAGGAAAATGTAGTTTTAAATTTTTTCTGCAATTAAACATTCTTCTTGAGCCTCCAACCCAATGTATAGCAGGGAAAGTCTTTACCTTGACAATTAATGGTACTTCCATTTCTTCTTTGGTAAAGTCTCTTTCAAATAAATGCTGTATCTTGCAGATTGTCTTTTTCTCATTCTACTCAATCTATAGGGTAGATTCATAAGTGATAGTGGTAGGAGGGATTACCCTAAAGGCAATGAGGGGAAGAGTGCTTGCATTCAAATTTTGTTTTTTATATTCTTAGTCATCCCTGCTTCCCGATGTCTGATGTTGGCTCCTGGGTCTCTTGCATTGGTGTCTACTGTGGTGTCTATAGCTAAAGAGTCTCTAATTTCTCCCTTGATGATGCCACTGTGCCCACTAAGCCTCAGCCACAGCCTTCATCTGTCTATTCTGTTGCCTTTACAGTGGGGTCGGTCCCCTTGCTCTCAAGTCCCCCAGAGCATGTGAGAACGTTCTATGTCTTGAACTAGACGTAAGAGCTGAGAGCAGGTCAGGAATGATGACTAAACTCTTTTCTCTAATTATGACACGTTACCCTGTTTTATTCTGCTGGGATCACCCCCTCCCCCCATATTGGGAGGGGGGAGCATCCTAAAGGATAATCTTTTCCAATAATTTGGAAAAGCTACTCTGCTCTCAACATTCTCGTCAACGCCATCCCCATGAGATTTTACCTTGAAATACATGCATGTCTGATTCCTTGTTTCCACTAAGCCAGAGGGGCTTTCTTCTTCCTCCTGGAGAGTGTCCCTCTTATGTATTTTCTGAGTCGTCTCTTGATTGTCCCTGCATTGTGGCAAAATTCCATATTCAGACTTTAATGCATTGAATTTGATATAACAAGAAATTTAGAGAGTCCCTTTGTCTGTGAATAAAGGTGAATTTTTTAGTATATGCAAAGAATGGGTGTGTTACCCTGGAGGGCAGTGGCTGTTAGGCAGAGGGGGCCCAGTCCCCCTGAGGGTCTCTCAGTGGTTCAGGTTGACATCAGGAGCCGAATTGCAGGGCCTGAGACCAAGTTGATTCCCAGCGACATCTTTGGCTTGATGACAGCCCGCTCTCAAGGCTTCCATGCCCTGATGCATACATGTTTGGCTGCTGACATATAGAGAGAGGTGAAGCAAATGAAACAGAGGCAAGATACCTTGCAGGGTCTCGGGTGGCATTGCCCTTGTCCCCTGTGTGCCTGTGCACCTTCCTCAGGCATGCGTGTGTCTTCTCATCCCCACTTAGGAAAAAAGAAAAAAAAAGTGAACTATTTAGACAGCTGTTTCGCTAAGGAATTGAGTAATAATTTTGCTTGGAGACTTGAAGCTGAAAACAAAACCTTTATTCTAGGTGGTTTTTATCTTCTCTACAAAGGGGTGAATGCCATCGATTCAATGAATGGGTAGTGTGGTGACTTTATAATGTGTCAACTCGGCTAGGCTGAATTACCTTTCCCAGAATTCCCTTCCCTGTGTGTTGCTAGGTAGAATAGAACACAGGAGAGATTATTATGGGAGATTTGAGGGCAGAATGAAGCAGCAGCTATTTTGGAGCTCACATATGTGGTCACTTATCTGCTGGCTTACCTCGCTGTAAGGCAGTGGGAGAACTTGCAGCTGCTCTAATTTCCTTTGGATCCTCTTTCAGAGGCTCCAACTCCTGTGACAGGTGTAAATATTTAGCTCCAGGAAGGTCCCAGCCTCTGCAGGACACCAACACCATTAAGGTGACAAACAACAGGAACTGATAGGGATTTGGGTCCATCCTCATGAGCTCCAGCTCAAGCTTTCAGGTCTGAGACTTTCATTACTCTCTTCCATTTTGCAGCCATCTTCTCTTGCTGATTGACTGCTCTGTGAACTTCACTCTCCAGCATCTGACACGAAGACAACAGCTGTACAGAGGCTACTTGAACCAACTCTCATGATTGCGTAAGGTCAAATTCCTGTAAACGCGCGCGCGCGCACACACACACACACACACACACATACACACATTTTTTAGTGCTTCTTTCTCTTTGATTGAACCCTGACTGATATAGTGTGCAAGGCAACAAGATTTAACAAATATAAAATTACTTTCCAAAATATTCTTTTAAAATATCATCTCTGTTGGGCTTCCCTGGTGGCGCAGTGGTTGGGAGTCCACCTGCCGATGCAGGGGACACGGGTTCGTGCCCCGGTCTGGGAAGATCCCGCATGCCACGGAGCGGCTGGGTCCGTGAGCCATGGCCGCTGAGCCTGCGCGTCCGTAGCCTGTGCTCTGCAACGGGAGAAGCCACAACAGTGAGAGGCCCACGTACCGCAAAAAAAAAAAAAAAAATCATCTCTGTTTTGGTAGCAAAGAGGCTACAGATGGACCAGACCTTAGACTGTCACACCCTACTATCTAGAAAAAAGATGTATTTCCCCAACCTTGGCTTCACTCTGATTGGAACAGCTTAAGTCACGTGCTCACTTTGAGTCAATCATCTGGCCTTAAAAAAAAATGTATTGATTGCTTTAGGCTTTAGTTAAGTGTCACTGTAACAATGTGAGTTGCAGGATTGCAGTGGCAATAGTTAATCCCAGACTTTCCCTGTCACCTGAAATGCAGCCATTTTACATTTTAAGTATGCCTTCCATTACTTGTCAGGTGGAGGGTTAATTTATCACATGCTTGGACAGATACTGAGCAGGTGGCCAGAAGCCATTTTGACTATTAAACTGAGTTATGTAATTAGTTGGAGTTGCCAGAGTTGTCAGAGACAAAGGACTTTCTCATGGCGAACGCTATGGATCCGTATGTCATCCCAAGAGTAGAGACCATCCTCCGATTTCTCTTCCAAGGTTCTACTTCAAAAAGCGGACCCAACAACTGTAACCTGGTAAATGAGTGGCTATGCAGGGATGCCTCAATAGTTTATCCAGCCACTGTTTGGACCTTATCTTTAGATGAGTGTAACAGTACTATCATAACATGCAACCTTTTAATTTCAAGTCCTAAATTCTCTTCTTGTTTAAATGGCAGTTGGAGTTATTCTACTTCCAGAAAACCCATCAGAAGGAAAAAGACAACCATTATAGAGTGAAAAAGTAAGTCAAATACTAAGACCTGGGCTGTCAGCACAGGAAACAGGAAAGAACATGTGCTTTTAGATAAGGTTCTGTATTTTGATTGAGATGGTAGTTAAACAAGTGTGTTCACTTTGAGAAAACTTACTATTCTATGATTTGTGTACCCTTCTGTACACTATTTCAAGTAAAAGTTTGTTTTTTATTTTTTTTTAATATTTTATTTATTTATTTTGGCTGCACTGGGTCTTAGTTGTGGCATGCAGGATCTTTCCTTTGCAGCATGCAAGCTCTTAGTTGCGGCATGCATATGGGATCTAGTTCCCCGACCAGTGATCGAACCCAGGCCCCCTGCATTGGGAGCGTGGAATCTTATCCACTGGACCACCAGTGAAGTCCCAAAAGTTTGTTTTTTAAAAACATGTTGAAAGCTACCATTTAAACAAAAATAAAAATTAAAGCGGTCCTCTATTGGCTCCCAAACAGATTCAACTTTAAAGGATGAGTAGGACTTTGATAGCAAAGTGGAGAAAGATTATGATTTCAGTTACATCATATGGAATGAATGTAGGACATATTCAGGGAATGTAAAGTGAGCTCCTGTGGCAGATTCTAAATACAAGGCATATTTTGGCTGCTACCTTAGCAGAGTCTCTCTTTGAGAACTGCTGTTCTACACACTCAGAGGTGGATCTTAGCAGCCATAACCCTGTCCTCTCGTGTCGTCCCATCCCCAGCTAACTAACTAGCCCAATAGGACTTAAGGCAATGGCAGATTGGTAAATATTTAACAACCTTCTCTAGGAGGTGGGGGAGATGTCATGATTTATAGCATTTGCTAACTTCTGTGGGGTAAATTTTCCCACCATGACCGCTTTCAAGTTAAAGCCTGACATCAACCGGCTCACAAATTTCCTGAAAATTTAACAACCAGCTCTCAAAACCCAGTACTAGGGGCCCCAGAATACCACTGACTTGACTTAAGGCAGGCAAGCCACAGTCATCCTGAGAAGGAGAACAATCCTTTTGATAGATTTATCAGAAGAGTGAAGAAGTGTCTTTCCCATAAGCCCACCTCCCCTCACATCTCATTCACCTAGATTGAATCACATGCCCTGGATATAATGTGTCTCAGGTTTCATGACACACAAACACTGTGTGAAGATGGGTAGGTTGTATTGGCTTTTACCTGTGAGGACCTACTCTGGTTTATGCAGGGGAAGGGAAGATAATCTAATGAAACTGGGTTCCTGTTAGGAAGGTGAAAGAGAAAATGAATGGATAGATTTTAAAATTCATTGTACCAGACTTCCCTGGTGGTGCAGTGGTTAAGAATCCGCCTGCCAAGGCAGGGGACACAGGTTCGAGCCCTGGTCCAGGAAGATTCCACATGCCGTGGATCAACTAAGCCTGTGCGCCACAACTACTGAGCCAGCACTCTAGAGCCCGTGAGCCACAACTACTGAAGCCTGTGTGCCTAAAGCCCGTACTCCACAACAAGAGAAGCCACCGCAATGAGAAGCCCATGCACCACAACGAAGAGTAGCCCCCGCTCGCCGCAACTAAAGAAAGCCCACGTGCAGCAGCAAAGACCCAAAGGGGTCAATAAATAAATTTATTTTTAAAAAATTCATTATACCAAGTTCCCTTATAATTAGGTACCCCAAATCAGGTTGCTAATCAGGAAGCTGAAGAACGGGTCATGAATAAACAAAAAATATCCATTATACCAAGTACTGTATCCATTCTAAGATGCACTTCCCATTTCAACATCTCAAACTGGGATGAGTTTTACAACAGTTGTCAGCCAGGTGGCGGTAATTGCCTTTGTATGCATGTCAAAATCTGCAAAATGGCTGTCAGCAGCGTGGCAAGAAATTCCTGGGTCATTAGTAGAACACTTTTTTTTTTCAGGTATATATGTATATATATATATTCTTTTTCATATTCTTTTCCATTATTGTTTATCATAGGATATTGAATATGGTTCCCTGTGCTGTACAGTAGGACCTTGTTATTTATCCATCCTGAATATACTAGTTTGCATCTGCTGATCCCAAACTCCCACTCCATCCCTCTCCCACCCCGCCTTCCCCTTGGCAACTACAAGTCTGAGTAAAACACTTGTAAGAAATGCCTCATCACCATTTTTGATGGTCATAAATTGTTATTTTCAGGGTTCGTGAAGATTGGGATTTTACCCTACTCACAAGCTAACAAGCTCTCCTGGTACTGTTTTTCATGGATGCTGGCAGAAAACATCAGACTCCTGTGGTTAGAGAGAAAGGACTTTATTTCTTAAGGCAAAAGCAGAGGGCAAAGTGTCAGTATGATATTCATGAGGTTCCCTGTGACTCCCAGTTCCCACAGGGGCAGCACAGGTGCCTAGATGGATGAAGAGGGTTGTGTTACAGGAGAGGAATGTTGAGCTGGAGGATTTCCTGCTTTTATAGTGAGTGACAAGTAGGGCCAGCTCATTGTTTGGGACATTACCTCAGCAAAAACCCTCAGAACTGGCCTGGATAAAGAACAGTCTGGGTTTTGCATTCTTGGCATATCCTGCAAGGGCATAGGACACACAGGGTCCTGGCAGATTGCCTATCCCGTCAGTGAGTCCAAATATAATTCAGAAGACTTAGTCTGATAGTGGAAAACAATCTAAAAAAGAATATATATGTATATGTATAACTGAATCACTTTGCTGTACACCTGAAACTAACACATTATAAATCAACTATATTTCAATAAAAAATTTTTAAAAAAAGAGTGATGCCCCACCCCAAAAGAGTTAGTCTGTCAGTGTAAAATCGTTTTAGGAATACGTTAACCAATTTATTTAGCTTCTATTTTCTTTTTTATGAATGTGCAAAAATGATATAAAACTCTATTTTATAAAACAAAAGATCTCTCAATAAACATAAAATAAAAATTCTAAGTGATGAGTCCATTATGTCAGTTTGACTGGCAACATTTTTTCCTTCTTGATAGTACATTAAAAAATGATTAATTGATGGCATTTGAGACTAAATGAAATATTTAATATTTCCCATCATTAGGCATGTCATTACTTTCACTATAAATTCTATTTTTTATTACTGGAGTGTGGAAATACATTGTAGTCAATTTACCGTACAATGTTGCTAGCCCTCTTATTTTCTTATCACATTGTGTTTTTGATTCACTTGGTTTTTCAAGATATGTAATCATGTTGCCTTCACATGGAATTATTTTGAAACTTTTACTTATATTTATCCTTTTACATTATGAAGTTTATAGAATTCTTTTTTTGTGTATCTTATTACAATTGCTAGCATCTGAATTATTGTGTTCACTAAAAATTGTGTCAGAATGGATGGACTCTAGTCCTTTTTCTTCAGGATATGAATTATACAAGAGAACAAATACACTGGCAAAACGTTAACTGTGACAATATGTGAAAACAATGGGTACTTTGATTTGATTTGCAAAATTCTTATGACTTATAAAAGATTGTATTGTCCTGGTCTGGACATTGTTTTTAAACACATGGAATTTAGGAATTAATGTGTATTTAAGTCACTTCTCTGAAGTGACATAATCACAAGGATATAGTCTCCATTAATCTGACCCAGTACATTATTAATTCTAAAGTTATCATGTAAAGTTATTTTTTATTATAAAATATGTATTAATTCAATTCAGCAAACATTTGGTGAGGCTCCTATTACATGTAGACCATTTGTTAGGCTGAGAAATAGATACAGAGGAGAATAAGACAGTCCTTGTCCTTAAAAAGCTCGTGTGTTGTTGTTTTTTTTAACATCTTTATTGGAGTATAATTGCTTTACAATGGTGTGTTAGTTTCTGCTGTATAGCAAAGTGAATCAGCTATACATATACATATATCCCCATATCTCCTCCCTCTTGCATCTCCCTCCCACCCTCCCTATCCCAACCATCTAGGTGGACACAAAGCATCAAGCTGATCTCCCTGTGCTATATGGCTGCTTCCCACTAGCTATCTATTTTACATTTGGTAGTGTATATATGTCCATGCCACTCTCTCACTTCATCCCAGCTTACCCTTCCCCCTCCCCGTGTCCTCAAGTCCATTCTCTACATCTGCATCTTTATTCCTGTCCTGCCCCTAGGTTCTTCAGAAACTTTTTTTTTTTTTGGATTCCATATATATGTGTTAGCATACGGTATTTGTTTTTCTCTTTCAAACTTACTTCACTCTGTATGACAGTCTCTACGTTCATCCACCTCACTACAAGTAACTCAGTTTTGTTTCTTTTTATGGCTGAGTAATATTCCATTGTATATATGTGCCACATCTTCTTTATCCATTCATCTGTCGATGGACACTTAGATTGCTTCAATGTCCTGGCTATTGTAAATAGAGCTGCAATGAACATTGTGGTACATGACTCTTTTTTTTTTTTTTAACCTCTTTATTGGGGTATAATTGATTTACAACGGTGTGTTAGTTTCTGCTTTATAATTAAGTGAATCAGCTATACATACACATACATCCCCATATGTACACCCTCTTGCGTCTCCCTCCCACCCTCCCTATCCCACCCCACTATGTGGTCACAAAGCAACGAGCTGATGTCCCTGTGCTATGTGGCTGCTTCCCACTAGCTATCTGTTTTACATTTGGTAGTGTATATATGTCCATGCCACTCTCTCACTTTGACATGACTCTTTTTGAATTATGGTTTTCTCAGGGTATATGCATAGTAGTGGGATTGCTGGGTTGTATGGTAGTTCCATTTTTACTTTTTTAAGGAGCCTCCATACTGTTCTCCATAGCAGCTGTATCAATTTACATTCCCACCAAAGTGAAAAAGGGTTCCCTTTTCTCCACACCCTCTCCATCATTTACTGTTTCTAGATTTTTTGATGATGGCCATTCTGACCAGTGTGAGGTGATACCTCATTGTAGTTTTGATTTGCATTTCTCTAATGATTAGTGATGTTGAGCATCCTTTCATGTGTTTGTTGGCAATCTGTATATCTTCTTGGGAGAAATGTCTATTTAGGTCTTCTGCCCATTTTTGGATTGGGTTGTTTGTTTTTTTGATATTGAGTTGCATGAGCTGCTTGTATATTTTGGATATTAAATCTTTGTCAGTTGCTTTGTTTGCAAATATTTTCTCGCATTCTGAGGGTTGTCTTTTCGTCTTGTTTATGGTTTCCTTTGCTGTGCAAAAGCTTTTAGGTTTCATTAGGTCCAATGTTTATTTTTGTTTTTATTTCTCTAGGAGGTAGGTCAAAAAGGATCTTGCTGTGATTTATGCCATAGAGTGTTCTGCCTATGTTTTCCTCTAAGAGTTTGATAGTGTCTGGCCTTATATTTAGGTCTTGAATGCATTTTCAGTTTATTTTTGTGTATGGTGTTAGGAGGTGTTCTAATTTCATTCTTTTACATGTAGCTGTCCAGGTTTCCCAGCACCACTTATTGAGGAGGCTGTCTTTTCTCCACTGTATATTCTTGCCTCCTTTATCAAAGATAAGGTGACCATACGTGTGTGGGTTTATCTCTAGGCTTTCTATCCTGTTCTGTTGATCTATATTTCTGTTTTTGTGCTGGTACCATACTGTCTTGATTACTGTAGCTTTGTAGTATAGTCTGAAGTCAGGGAGCTTGCTTCCTCCAGCTCCATTTTTCCTTCTCAACATTGCTTTGGCTATTTGGGGTCTTTTGTGTTTCCATACAAATTGTGAAAATTTTTGTTCTAGTTCTGCGAAAAATGCCATTGGTAGTTTGATAGGGATTACATTGAATCTGTAGAATGCTTTGGGTAATATAGTTATTTTCACAATGTTGATTCTTCCAATCCAAGAACATGGTATATCTCTCTATCTGTTTGTATCATCTTTAATTTCTTTCATCACTGTCTTATACTTTTCTGCATACAGGGCTTTTGTCTCCTTAGGTAGGTTTATTCCTACCTATTCTGTTTGTTGCAATGGTAAATGGGAGTGTTTCCTTAATTTCTCTTTCAGATTTTTCATCATTAGTATATAGGAATGCAAGAGATTTCTGTGCATTAATTTTGTATCTTGCTACTTTACCAAATTCATTGATTAGCTCTAGTAGTTTTCTGGTAGCATCGTTACGATTTTGTATGTATATAGTATCATGTCATCTGCAAACAGTGACAGTTTGACTTCTTCTTTTCTGATTTGGATTGCTTTAATTTCTTTTTCTTCTCTGATTGCTGTGGCTAAAACTTCCAAAACTATGTTGAATAATACTGGTGACATTGGGCAACCTTGTCTTGCTCCTGAACATAGTAGAAATAGTTTCAGTATTTCACCATTGAGAATGATGTTGCCTGTGGGTTTGTCATATATGGCCTTTATTATGTTGAGGTAAGTTCCCTCTATGCCTACTTTCTGGAGGGTTTTTATCATAAATGGGTGTTGAATTTTGTCGAAAGCTTTTTCTGCATCTATTGAGATGATCATATGGTTTTTTTTCCTTCACTTTGTTAATACGGTTTATCACGTTGATTGCTTTGCATATATTGAAGATTCCTTGCATTCCTGGGATTAACCCCACTTGATCATGGTGTATGATCCTTTTAATGTGCTGTTGGATTCTGTTTGCTAGTATTTTGTTGAGGACTTTTGCATCTAAGTTCATCAGTGATATTGGTCTGTCGTTTTCTTTATTTGCACCATCTTTGTCTGGTTTTGGTACCAGGGTGATGGTGGCCTTGTAGAATGAGTTGGGGAGTGTTCCTCCCTCTCTTATATTTTGGAAGAGTTTGAGAAGGGTAGGTGTTAGCTCTTCTCTAAATGTTTGATAGAATTCACCTGTGAAGCCATCTGGTCCTGGGCTTTTGTTTGTTGAAAGATTTTTAATCATACTTTCAATTTCAGTGCTTGTGATTGGTCTGTTTATATTTTGTTTCTTCCTGGTTCAGTCTCAGAAGGTTGTATTTTTCTAAGAATTTGTCCATTTCTTCCAGGTTGTCCATTTTATTGGCATATAGTTGCTTGTAGCAATCTCTCATGATCCTGTGTATTTCTGCAGTGTCAGTTGTTACTTCCCCTTTTTTCATTTCTAATTCTACTGATTTGAATCTTCTCCCTTTTATTCTTGATGAGTCTTGCTAATGGTTTATCAATTTTATTTATCTTCTCAAAGAACCAGCTTTTTGCTTTATTGATCTTTGCTATCGTTTCCTTCATTTCTTTTTCATTTATTTCTGATCTGATCTTTATGATTTCTTTCCTTCTGCTAATTTTGGGGTTTTTTTGTTCTTCTTTCTCTAATTTCTTTAGGTGTAAGGTTAGGGTGTTTATTTGAGATGTTTCTTTTTTCTTGAGGTAGGATTGTTTTGCTATAAACTTCCCTCTTAGAACTGTTTTTGCTGCATCCCATAGGTTTTGGGTCATCGTGTTTTTATTGTCATTCGTTTCTAGGTATTTTTTGATTTCCTTTTTGATTACTTCAGTGATCTCTCAGTTATTTAGTAGCATATTGTTTAGCCTCCATGTGTTTGTATTTTTTACAGATTTTTTTCCTGTAATTGATATATAGTCTCATAGCATTGTGGTCAGAAAAGATACTTGCTATGATTTCAATTTTCTTAAATTTACCAGGGTTTGATTTGTGACCCAGGATATGATCTATCCTGGAGAATGTTCCATGAGCACTTGAGAAGAAAGTGTATTCTGTTGTTTTTGGATGGAATGTCCTATAAATATCAATTAAGTCCATCTTGTTTAATGTACCATTTAAAGCTTGTGTTTCCTTACTTATTTTCATTTTGGATGATCTGTTCATTGGTGAAAGTGGGGTGTTAAAGTCCACTACTATGATTGTGTTACTGTCGATTTCCCCTTTTATTTCTACTAGCATTTGCCTTATGTATTGTGGTGCTTCTATGTTGGGTGCATAAATATTTACAACTGTTATATCTTCTTCTTGGATTGATCCCTTGATCATTATGTAGTGTCCTTCTTTGTCTCTTGTAATTGTCTTTATTTTCAAGTCTATTTTGTCTGATATGAGAATTGCTACTCTGGCTATGTTTTGATTTCCATTTGCATGGAATATCTTTGTCCATTCAGTCCGTATGTGTCCCATGGCCTGAAGTGGGTCTCTTGTAGACAGCATATATATGGGTCTTGTTTTTGTATCTATTCAGCCAGTCTATGTCTTTTGGTTGGAGCATTTAATCCATTTACATTTTAGGTAGTTATCAAAATGTATGTTCCTATTACTATTTTCTTAATTGTTTTGGGTTTGTTTTTGTAAGTCTTTTCCTTTTCTTGCGTTTCATGCCTAGAGAAGTTCCTTTAGCATATTTGTGAAACTGGTTTGGTGGTGCTGAATTCTCTTAGCTTTTGCTTGTCTGTAAAGTTTTTAATTTCTCTGTGCAATCTGAATGAGATTCTTGCTGGATAGTGTAATATTGTAGGTTTTTCCCTTTCATCACTTTAAATGTGTCCTGCCACTCGCTTCTGGCTTGCAGTTTCTGCTGAAAGATCAGCTGTTAACCTTATGGGGATTCCCTTGTATGTTGTTGCTTTTCCCTTGCTGTGTTTAATATTTTTTCTTTGTATTTAATTTTTGATAGTTTGATTACTATGTGTCTTGGTGTGTTTCTCCTTGGATATATCTTGTATGGGACTCTCTGCACTTCCTGGACTTGATTGACTATTTCCTTATCCATATTAGGGAAGTTTTCAACTATAATCTCTTCAATATTTTCTCAGTCCCTTTTTTTTCCTCCTCTTCTTCTGCGACCCCTATAATTCAAATGTTGATGAATTTAATATTGTCCCAGAGGTCTCTGAGATTGTCCTCAATTCTTTTTTTTCTTTTTAATTGTTTTCTTTTTTTATTTATCTTTGGCTGTGTTGCATCTTTGTTGCTGCACATGGGCTTTCCCTAGTTGCAGTGAGCGGGGGCTACTCTTCATTGCAGTGTGTGTCTTCTCATTGTGGTGGCTTGTCTTATTGCAGAGCATGGGCTCTAGGCGCATGGGCTTCAGTAGTTGTGGCATGCAGGCTCAGTATTTGTGGCTCCGGGGCTCTAGAATGCAGGCTCAGTAGCTGTGGTGCGTGGGCTTAGTTGCTCTGTGGCATGTGGGATCTTCCCAGACCAGGGCATGAACCTGTGTCCCCTGCATTGGCAGGTGGATTCTTAACCACTGTGCCACCAGGGAAGCCCTATCCTCAATTCTTTTTTCTTTATTGTGTTCTGTGGTAGTTATTTCCACTGTTTTATCTTCCAGGCCACTTATCAGTTCTTCTGCCTCAGTTATTCTGCTACTGATTCCTTCTAGAGAATTCTTAATTTCATTTATTGTGCTGTTCATCATTGTTTGTTTCCTCTTTAGTTCTAGTTCCTTGTTCAATGTTTCTTGTATTTTCTCCATTCTACTTCCAAGATTTTGGATCATCTTTACTATCATTACTCTGAATTCTTTTTCAGGTAGACTGCCTATTTCCTCTTCATTTGTTTGGTCTGGTGAGTTTTTACCTTGTTCCTTCATCTGCTGTGTAGTTCTCTGTCTTCTCATTTTGCTTAACTTACTGTGTTTGGGGGTCTCCTTTTCTCAGTGTGGAGGTTCATAGTTCCTGTTGTTTTTGTTGTCTGCTCCCAGTGGGTAAGGTTGGTTCAGTGGGTTGTGTAGGCTTCCTGGTGGAGGCGACTGGTGCCTGTGTTCTGGTGGATGAGGCTGGATCTTGTCTTTCTGGTGGACAGCACCACGTCCCATGGTGTGTTTTGGGGTGTCAATGATCTTATTATGATTTTAGGCAGCCTCTCTGCTAATGGGTGGATTGTGTTCCTGTTTTGCTAGTTGTTTGGCATAGGGTGTCCAGCACTGTAGCTTGCTGGTCATTCCGTGGAGCTGGGTTTAGCATTGAGATGGAGATCTCTGGGAGAGCTTTCACCATTTGATATTACATGGGGCCGGGAGGTCTCTGGTGGACCAATGTCCTGAACTCGGCTCTCCCACCTCAGAGGCTCAGGCCTGACGCCCAGCCAGAGCACCAAGACCCTGTCAGCCACACAGCTCAGAAGAAAAGGGAGAAAAAGAAAGAAAGAAAATAAAGTTATTAAAATTAAAAAAATTATTAAAAATAAAAATGTAATTTAAAAAAAAAGAGTGAAAGAAAGAAGAGAGCAACCACACCAAAAAACAAATCCACCAATGATAACAAGTGCTAAAATCTATACTAAAAAGAAAAATGGACAGTCAGAACCCTAGGACAAATGGCAAAAGCAAAGCTATACAGACAAAATCACAAAAAGAAGCATACACATCCACACTCACAGAAAGAGAAAAAGGAAAAAAATATATATATACATACATATATATATATCTATCTATAAAGGAAGAGAGCAACCAAATCAATAAACAAATCTACTGATGATAATTAACTCTAAATACTAAATTAAGAGATATCCTCAATTCTTTTTTCTTTATTGTGTTCTGTGGTAGTTATTTCCACTGTTTTATCTTCCAGGCCACTTATCAGTTCTTCTGCCTCAGTTATTCTGCTACTGATTCCTTCTAGAGAATTCTTAATTTCATTTATTGTGCTGTTCATCATTGTTTGTTTCCTCTTTAGTTCTAGTTCCTTGTTCAATGTTTCTTGTATTTTCTCCATTCTACTTCCAAGATTTTGGATCATCTTTACTATCATTACTCTGAATTCTTTTTCAGGTAGACTGCCTATTTCCTCTTCATTTGTTTGGTCTGGTGAGTTTTTACCTTGTTCCTTCATCTGCTGTGTAGTTCTCTGTCTTCTCATTTTGCTTAACTTACTGTGTTTGGGGGTCTCCTTTTCTCAGTGTGGAGGTTCATAGTTCCTGTTGTTTTTGTTGTCTGCTCCCAGTGGGTAAGGTTGGTTCAGTGGGTTGTGTAGGCTTCCTGGTGGAGGCGACTGGTGCCTGTGTTCTGGTGGATGAGGCTGGATCTTGTCTTTCTGGTGGACAGCACCACGTCCCATGGTGTGTTTTGGGGTGTCAATGATCTTATTATGATTTTAGGCAGCCTCTCTGCTAATGGGTGGATTGTGTTCCTGTTTTGCTAGTTGTTTGGCATAGGGTGTCCAGCACTGTAGCTTGCTGGTCATTCCGTGGAGCTGGGTTTAGCATTGAGATGGAGATCTCTGGGAGAGCTTTCACCATTTGATATTACATGGGGCCGGGAGGTCTCTGGTGGACCAATGTCCTGAACTCGGCTCTCCCACCTCAGAGGCTCAGGCCTGACGCCCAGCCAGAGCACCAAGACCCTGTCAGCCACACAGCTCAGAAGAAAAGGGAGAAAAAGAAAGAAAGAAAATAAAGTTATTAAAATTAAAAAAATTATTAAAAATAAAAATGTAATTTAAAAAAAAAGAGTGAAAGAAAGAAGAGAGCAACCACACCAAAAAACAAATCCACCAATGATAACAAGTGCTAAAATCTATACTAAAAAGAAAAATGGACAGTCAGAACCCTAGGACAAATGGCAAAAGCAAAGCTATACAGACAAAATCACAAAAAGAAGCATACACATCCACACTCACAGAAAGAGAAAAAGGAAAAAAATATATATATACATACATATATATATATCTATCTATAAAGGAAGAGAGCAACCAAATCAATAAACAAATCTACTGATGATAATTAACTCTAAATACTAAATTAAGAGATATATAAAACCAGAAACAAATTAGATGCAGAAAGCAAACCCCAAGTCTACAGTTGCTCCCAAAGTCCACCACCTCAATTTTGGGATGATTTGTTATCTATTCAGGTATTCCACAATTGCAGGGTACATCAAGTTGATTGTGGAGATTTAATCTGCTTCTCCTGAGGCTGCTGGGAGAGATTTCCCTTTCTCTTCTTTGTTCGCACAGCTCCCGGGGTTCAGCTTTTGATTGGCCCCGCCTCTGCGTGTAGGTGGTCTGAGAGCATCTGTTCCTTTTGGGAGGTCTGAGGTCTTCTGCCAGCGTTCAGTTGGTGCTCTGTAGGAGTGGTTCCACATGTAGATGTAGTTTTGATGTATTTGTGGGAGGAAGGTGATCTCCACGTCTTATTCTTCCACCATCTTGAAGCCACCTCCAAAGCTCGTGTTTAAGTGATTTATTTACAATGACTAAATGATTCATAATAATTCATTCAAATGTTTGTTTTCATTTAATTGTAAAATGTAGTATATACACAGACGTATATATAAAATACATATGTAAGATTTATAAAATGTGGAGTGAATATCTATGACACATTACCAACCAGGTCAAGAAAGAACATTAACTTCCTAGAAGGCATGCACATCCCATACCCACGAAGTTCCCCTCTCTCCCCACAGCCATCTCTCTCCCTACGTTCTGGAAGTAACCATTAGACCAACTTTTATGATAACCTTGGTTTCTTTAAGGTTTTGCCATCTATGTATACATATCTAAACAATCCAGGGCAGTTTTTTTGTTATTGTCTGTTCTTGAACTTTGTGTAAACGGAATCATACTGCATATATTCTTTTTGCTACTTAACTCTCTCTTAACACCATATTGTTGCTTATACTGGTATGGTACTTCATTGCATGACTATACTACAATTTATTATTTATTCAACTGTTGTTGGAGATTTTGGTTGTTTCAGTTTCTGGCTATAATGAGTAAAGCTGTTACGAACATTCTCATACAAGTTTTTCTGTGGACCTAAGTTTTTATTTCTCTTGAGTAAATATTTGGAGCAATAACTAGGATTACAGGGTCACAAGAGTATATATATGGTTAACCTTAACAGAAACTGCCGGTTTTCCAAAGTGGCTATACTGTTTTGCATTCCTACTAATCATGTGCAAGTTCCAGTTACTCTGCATCCTTGCCAATGGCCAATCTTTTAAAATTCTAGCCCTTTCTGTAGATGTATAGTGGCATCTTATTATATTACATTTCCCTTGTAACAATGTTGAGCATGTTTTTGTGGGCTTATTTGCCATTCAGATATTTTCTTGGGTAAAGTATCCAAATCATTTTGCCCTCATTTATTTTTGGGGGGGTGGGGGTTGTCTCTTTATTGAGATCAAGTGTTTTATCAGATCTGTGGTTTGCAAGTATTTTATTCCAGTCTGTGGCCTGGCTTTTCATTTTCTTAATGTGTTTTTTTTAAGAGCAGATGTTTTAAATTACAGTGAAGTTCAATTTATCAGCTTTTTCTGATTTGGGGTTTTTTTTTTGTCCTAAGAATTCTGCCTAAGGTCACAAGATTTTTTTAATCCAGTTTTCTTCCAGAAGTTTCATAATTTTACGTTTTATGTTTAGGTCTGTGATGCATATTAAGGTAATTTTTGTATATGTTATGAGGTAAGGGTTGAGGATTTATTTCCATGTAGATATTCAATTGTTCCTGCACCATTTATTGAAAAGACTGTTCTTTCTCCTACTGAATTACCTTACCACCTTTGTTGAAAATCCATTGTCCATATATGTGTGCATCTACTTCTGTAGTCTTACTTTGTTCCATTGATGTGTATATCCTTATACCAATGCCACATTATCACGATTACTGTAGTTTTATAACAAAATCTTGAAGTCAGAGTATATTCTCAAATTTTATTCTTTTTCAAAACTGTTTTGGCTATCCTAGGACCTCTGATTTCCATATAAATTTTAGAATCAGCTTGTCAATTTCTACAAGAAAGTGTACTGGAAATCTGGTTGACAGTGCATCAAATCTCTATATCCATTTGATGAGAATTCATGGTTAATAAGTTTAGTCTTCCAATCCATGAGTATTGTATATTTCTCATTTAATTTCTTCCAGCACTATCTTATAGTTTCCAGTGTATAGGTCTTATATATATTTGGTTAAAATTAATCTTATTTAATGGTTTTTCATGCTATTTTCAGTATTTAAGATTTTTTGGTTACTTGCTGCTAGTATATTGAAATGCAGTTGGCTTTTATACATTGACCTTATATCCTGTGATCTTGCTAAACTAGTTCTAGCAGTTTGTTCTACTTAGTAGTTCTACTGTTTTCTGTATATTCTATAGGATTTTTTACATAATTGTGAATAAGCACACCTTTAATTCTGCTTTTCCAATTCGTGTTTCATTTCCTTTGCAAATTGCACTGATCAGGACCTCCAATCCTATGTTGAATAGAAACATTCGTATTTTGTTCTCAACTTTAAGGAAAAAGTGTTTAGTCTTCCACCATTAAGTGGATTGTTAGCTGTACATTTCTTCATAGAGGTCTTTTATCAGGCTGAGGAAGTTCTTTTATTTTTAGTTTGCTGAGAATTTGATTATATTGTGCTTAGGTGTGATTTTGTGTCTGTCCTACTCTGAATTCATTGAGTTTCTTGGATCTATGCTTTTATAGTTTTCATCAAAACACAAGGAATTTAGTGGTAAGTAAGGGAGGTGGACAGATACAGTGGACTGATGTGTGCCGAACATCCAGTTCTTTAGGAAAGCACTTCTTTCCTGTTACGTATAGTTTGGGAATGACTCTGTACCCCAAAACTGAGTCCATAACTCAAGCTGGGTAAATCAGCACCCTTCCTCGGACTTGTCTGTTGAATATACCTCTGGGTTAGATTAAACAGAATGAAGTAACTTGACACTGCCTGCACTCTCCCAGGGCTTATGGAGCAAACTGTAGAAAGACAAACAAATAAAGATGGAAAGAAAAGCAGAATTGACCTGGAGACAGCCGTGAAGATATTGAGGTTCTGGATCTAGTCACGTGGAAGTAGCTCTATACTTGGACTTCTTAGTTTTGAGGGCAAATAAATTCTTTGTTTGCTTAAATTAACTTGAGATTCTTTTTTTTTTTTATTTTTGTCAACTTCGGTGGAGTCCTTGTACGTCACACCAGGAATCTGAAATTTCTTCTGAAGGAGAAGGTGGGGGTATAATACATTTAGGTTTACATTTTTAAAAGAAAACTGACTTTAGTGCAGGGAGAAAATGAAGACAGGGTCCAATGAGAGGCGGGAAAACCACTTAGACACTATTGTAAGCATCCAAGTGAAATAGGGTACCTGATTAAACTCTAAAAAACTAAAATAGTGAGGTAACTGGACAGATATTTCTTCATCAAATAAATAGACTTGCTTAGAAATTGGTGACCAACTGGATTTGGAGGGAGGGGAAGGAATTTAAAGATGAGACCTGTATTTCTGATTTGAGTAATCAGATGATAAAGACAGGTAGAAAACAGAGGAGGAACAGGAGGAGGCAAAGGGCAGAGAGATAGAGGAATGAGTGCAGATTTGGTCACATTTTGAATGAGTATCTTTGGCAGTCATTCAAGTGGAAATGTTGATTACACAAGTAGACACTCAGGTGTGGGCTGCAGATATGATAGTCCTAGTTCCCACATGGCAAACTGATTAAACTTAAAAAGAGTTATTCTTCCTGCTAATGGGAGCTGCCAAAATACAGGAAGCATAGCTGAGTTCTAAAACAAATGTTTAATTTCAAACATGCCATAATGCAGCAGAAATGTTTATTTGAAATGAAAAAGAGTAAAAACAATAGTATTTTAACTAATATGTGAAGCAGAACAACAAAACTGAATAAAAATAGATTACATTAGTTCTTACAAATTTTGGATTTAAAAAAGTCTTATCATTTAGCTTCAATCTCCTTATGAGGAAACTTTCCTTATGACGAAAATAAAACTTCAAAAAGTTTAAATGATTTACTATAAGGCTCAAAAATATTCTGCAAAATTTTTTTATTAGTAAGAGAATTTAAATGAAAAAACTGATAGAAAATGAAAGGAAAGCATGTGCCTTTCAAGACCTTCAGATTCAATGTTCTATTTCTTTATTTTCCTGATACAACTGTATCACTATCATAATTTCCCCCTCATGAATAAGAGGAAAAAAGATGGAGATGGGAGGTATCCTGAGGAAGAGAATGAGTAATATGTGAGTCCTGAGATGAAATCAACTATAAAACATATAAGTGGAGGAAGTTTATGTGGTTAGCAGAGAGGTTTTCAATGAACAAGTCACTAGTAAGTCCAGGTATATTATACTAAAGAAATGCTGAACATACATTTCATGAATTTCAGGATCAATATCCCATACCTTGTACAGTTAACTCAAAATAGATTTTTCTCTTTCCTAAACATTTTGCCATACTAAAATGATCTAAAATATAAATATATGTCAAAACCAAGACTTTCAGTGACTCCTCACTGCCTACAATGAATGCACTGTTTCATACGTTCCACTTATTATTCATTGCCTATATATGTTTAATAGTCACTATAAAGAAATACTGTGTTGAATGAACACCAAATACAAAGTGTATAAATGAAGTGGATGAATGTGCTAGAACAATGCTACTCCAAGTCTGATCCACTTACCAGTTTCATCATCACATTGAAGGTGGAACATCTGTTTTAACAGGCTATTGAAGTGATTCTTATGAATGTTAAAGTTTTAGAAACACTCTTCTAGACAACTAAAAAGAAGGAGGGGATCTTAATTTCTCTTAGAAATCTTACCACCCTCCAAAGGATACTGAAAACGTCTGCTGTGTGGTTAGAATTCTTAAACCCTCTCAAAAGATGTTATGTAAATGAAAGAAACAGGGTTCAGATTTCTGATTCTTAAGGACCATTTAGCCACATTAGCCCTAATGAAAGATGTAGCTTCATTATTTTCAGTTCAGTATACTTAGCATATATATTAATGTGCTTATATGTAAATGTGCTTAAAACAAAAACATGTAGCAGAACTGGAGTTGTGGCTAAGTACAGTATTTAAGCAAGACTTTCATTTTAAGTAGACATGACAGAATTTTAAATTTACAGACTTAACAATGTGTAGCATACATTCATTTCACATATTCAAAAAATCTAAACTCAGGGAACTGAAAAGCTGAAAAACATGAGAGGTAGTGGTACCTAATGAGTGGTATTTTAACATTCTAGTAAATATTATAAATTAGAAGATTATAGGAGAAAGGGAGTTAAATTCTAAGAGAATACGGAAAGGGCAACCCATGGTCTTGGGAAAAAAGTAAAAGTGGAAGGAAAAATATTTTCAAAATGTATTTTGAAAATTGTTAGACATACATTAGTGACAATAGGTAGAAGGTAATTACTCTTGGTAGCATAAAAGGTAAGAGGAAAGGAGTCCATGTTCTTGCTTTTTTGTTAGACCTGGTCATTCTCACTTTTTTCTCCCTCCCTGTTGCCATGACTTTGGGGGCACTTGGTTTTGTCATCCTAATTTTGAAGATTAAAAACTATTTTTAAACTATTTTTATATTACTATTTTGCTTCATATATGGTGTGTCTTGGGTGAAACGTGTGTTGTGGTTATTGATGGGGGAGGGAGGAGGAGGAATCAGATAGGGAGCTCAATCCATAAACTAGTTGTATCCTCTAATGCAATGGTTCTCAAACCTGACATGTACCAGAATGTCCTGAAGGGCTTATTAAAACAGAGTGCTGGGACTCATCCCAAAGTTTTCGGTTCAGTAGGTTTGGGACTGGGCTGGAGAATCTGAATTTCTAACAAATTCCCAGATGATGCTGATGTCATAGTTTGGTGTGTACATTTTGAGAACCACTGCTTTAAAGGAATCAGTAGTCCCAGGCCAAAGAAGAGCTAGGTGAACACTGAGGGAAAACAGTATCTCCCTGCATAGGTTTTTAAGACACAGAACATTAGTTACAAGTTTATCACTTGCTCAAAAAACAACCAGGTGTGTATTACAAGGACTGTAACTGACCAAATCAGTAGTTGGAAGAAATTTCTTTCCAAGGTTAAACCCAAAGCCTAAATAACTTCTAAAAAGAGACAGTGTTTATTTGCCTATTTAGGAACTGTTGTAGAATCTAGTATTATGGGACTGGACCTGCTCAGCTAGCCTATTTAAGTTTTGACACTAGAACTAACTTGAAAATGAATACTATAAATTCAAAATAAGAGTTTTTTATTTTTTTATCTTTGTGTTAAAATCATAATCTTATTTCATTTGTTTAACCTGATTATTAAAAAACAAAATAGTATTATGTAGTAAAAAAAAATTCACCTGCAAATGTACTGTCTGCTGATACCAGCCACTTATTAAAAACATTGTTTCTACTAAAATTATTCTTAAATTCTTAGATTTATAGCACCTGAAATCTGGACCCAGCTGAGCTTTTATTTTACAGATCAAAACACATGGATGAAAATACATTACAATAATTAATGAAGCCGTTCTAGTTTAGCCTGAAGAGATTTAAAATTCCCAGTGATGGCCTGTACTGCTACGGAGGAGCTCATAGACTGGAGCTCAACCAGATAACCACAAACGGCATCCAGGCAGAGATTTGTGAATCTTCTCCTGTAATGAAAAAGACACCTGATCAACCATCTACATATTTAGAAACATTTCCTCCTGTAAGACTTCCCTTCAACTTCTGCTAACCTTACTTATTATAGTCCCACATGACAGCAAGGATCATGTAATTAAGTAAATGGCAAATAAATGAAAATAGAGAAGGAAACTCAGGGGGTAGATGGATTACCACATCACCACCATTTCCCTTTTGAAGATTATTATAATGAGAAGGAGGCAGTAAGGGATGATTCCTTAAATTAATATTATTTACATTCATTTGGCCTTTTCAAACAAATATATCTTGAAATGGCCATTAATATCACAAATACATAATTGAACTTCCTAGGCCACTAATTCAAAGTGAAAGGAGTTTAGGAGTAATTCATTAATTTTATCCCGCCACCTTTAGAAAGACTTCAGGACAAGGGTTGAAAAATGGAAAAAACTCTAACCTTTCATAAATACTGACTGATATCATTCAAATAGTTATTGCATACATGCACAAGAGCTTAAATCTCGCATACTTCTTTTAGTTTCCATATCGTGCCCCACTGTCTCCAAATTTGTTACCCAGGTATTTATTAGGTGCATTTAAAAGCCTTTGGTATACAATAAACTATATCTAATTCATACTGACCTCTCACAATTTAAAACTTGGCTAGGATTTTCAACATATCTTGTCAACAGTACATGTATACAATCCAAAAGGTGCAGTGGCTTCTTCATTCTGTTCCAGAATGGATCCTATAAAGAAAAAATACATCATGAGTTGTAAGGCAAATTGTGTCAACTGATTTTTTAATCATTTATGTTAGTTAAAATAGTTATCAATGTCCAAAGCAAAATTTACTGATATTAAAATAAACATTTAATATTATGTGTTTACTAAATTATATATCTGATTATGGTTAATAATGAATAGCACTGAAAACTTCATTGTGATTTAGGATGAATATCTGATGTATCGATCCACTGTGGAGAGCATACAAATTTCCTGCTTAGGAACCTGAAGTAAGAGAAGAAAATCCATCTCTTCCTATTGGCTGTGACACCATTTTTACTCTGAACTTATGCAGACTTAATCTGATAGTGTGAATAAGAGACTAAATCAGGAGTCAGAGAATCTTAATTCTAGTTCTGGCTTCATCATTACTAGCCATGTGACTTGAGCAGGTTATTTAAGCTCTCTGCCCTTGTCAGATGTAGTAGAAGATGGGGATACTACTACTTGCTCATTTCCATCATGGGCTCATTGAGTTTTAATGAGATATACAAGTGCCTTGTAAAGCACTGTATGAATGTTTTGATGATGGTACTATAATCATGACTAGTATTAAACACAATCCAGTTCAACAGGTTTTGTTTGGTTTTTGATCTTAGGATAAAAATTACAAAATATACAGTCCAATAAGGTTAAATATGGTGAGACAGATCATTTTAAAAAAAACTGAGGTATAATTGACATATAACATTATATTGGTTTCAGGTGTACAATACAGTGATTCATTGTTTGCATTCACTGCAAAATGATCACCATAGTAAGTCTAGTTACCACCTGTCAGCATATATAGTTAAATTTTCTTTTCTTGTGGAAAGATCTTTAAGCACTGATATTTTAGATGAGGTTACAGTGAATAAATACACTGATATTTTGTTCCTTTATAGTAAATGATCATTCTTCATATATTTAGCCTGTTCCACTAAAAGTAAAGCATATATAATTATGTTAATTAATATTAAAAATATTTGATTTTTATCATGATATATTGCAAAGCAACTCTCATTACTGGTTTTAAAAAAGTCTGAAGCATAATTTGCTTAACCAATGAAGCAAATTTCTGATACAACTGTATTAGATGAGATACTTACAAACACACAAGCAAAATACTCCTGTATCTAGAAAGTTAACTGATTTAACTAAATAAATTATTTTATTTTATTTAATATTTTCCTTACCCGTGACTTGAACAAGTGATCATATACTTCCAGTAGTCTAGGTAATGGCACTCCAATTTCATTCATTGTCTGTATCACAAAACCCACATCCCAGTTCAAAGTACAAACTTGCTGCTCTAAGAACTGCACAATAAAATCTGGGGAGAGAAAAGGACCAGAAGTTGGGATTGTTAACTCTTTTTTTGTGCCCAGCGTTACTGAGATATAATTGACATGTAACGCTGTCTAAGTTTAAGGTATAAATGTGATAATTTGATACACATACGTATTGCAAAATGTTTTCCACAATAAGGTTAGTTAACATGTCCTTCACCTCATATAATTACCATTTTTTTGTTGTTGTAGAATTGTTAACTCTTGATACTAAAAAGTAGGCCTTACTCATAATTGAACAGTTTCTACAGGAAAATCTTTTAAAGAACAATTTAAAAAATTCTTTTAATAAAAAATAAGGCATATACCGAAATATAGGAAAACCTAAAGAGATAGAAAGTAGAACAGTGGTTGCCTAGGGCTGAAGGTGGATATAATTTCTTTTTTGGGGTGATGAAAACGGTCTAAATTTAATTGTGATGATGGTTGCACAACTCTGTAAATATGCTAAAACCATTCAATTACACACTGTAAAGCTATTAGAGAAAAAACTTATTATAATGAATTTGGAAAACAGCAAAAGGACAAGAAGAAAATAGAGACCATTCACAATTCCACTATTGGAGAGGACCCACTGATAATATTTAATATCTTGAAATACTATATCTTCAATTTAACAGCTTTTCAGGAAAGAAGCACTACTGCATCTAGATTTTAGAAATATTAAATGTAATATTCATAAGATTCATAAATTATTTATTTTGATGATTGTAATTGTGGTCCCAGTCTCACTTTTTACTACCTGTTACATCGTAAATAAGATTTTTTGTTTTAAATTGATTGATTGATTGTTGCATTGGGTCTTCGTTGCTGTGTGTGGGCTTTCTCTAGTTGCGTCCAGCGGGGGCTACTACTCTTTGTTGCGGTGCGCGGGCTTCTCATAGCAGTGGCTTCTCTTGTGGCTCACGGGCTCTAGTGCACAGGCTCAGTAGTTGTGGCACACGGGCATAGTTGCTCCGTGGCAAGCGGCATCTTCCCGGACCAGGGATCGAACCCATGTCCTGTGCATTGGCAGGCGGATTCTTAACCACTGTGCCACCAGGGAAGTCCCATAAATAAGATCTTAACAGTAACAATCAAATTCTTATTTATGGTACCTAAAATCTGAGACTGACCAATGTGAGTAACCATGGGCAAGAGGAGTCACTGAAAAAAGTGCCACTGAACCTGCATCTCCCATATAAGTTACCATACAGAGATTCTGGAAAGGTAATAAAAATTCTAAAGACTCAATTTGTTCTAGTTTGAAGCCCCCTGGAACCTGTTTGCCATTGAGAGAGTGATAGAAAAAGGAAGGCCTCTTCTACCCTAAATTTTACTGGGTTCAACAATTAAAACTCTTAAGTCAAAGCGGAAATACGCTCAAAAGGGATTGTGTACAATGTGGCCTTTTTGCTATTAAAATTGTCAGGTTTCACATACTCATAAGACATATATATACAGTTGCTCTTTATTTTCTCTTTATTTTCCTGATCAATGAAATGGCATGGCAGTTTTTTGTTTTTTTGGCATGGCAGTGTTTAGTACTGTACTGACAAGAAATAAGGGTATGATTATAATAGTTTTATTTCTTACCATGTCCAGGGAATAAACCCTAAATCAGAGAAGGTCTATAAACAAGTCTGGATCTTCATATTTTAAAAACAATTTGATGTTATGTTATAAGCGTTTTCATGTTTCTCAACATTTCTCAAAAACACAAAGTGATTATTTAACATTCTACTGTATGAATATATTTATGTTGAGTCTATTGTTTTACAACCGAGGAAGACATTATAGGTTGGCAAATGGCTTATAACAGAGTCTCCTACATAACAAATAGTATATCTGGTTAAGAAAGGAGTTCACAAAAATTACATTTTTAACACAACTACTTGCTATTTTAAAGAAAAATATGCCCCCAATATAATAGGGAGCAGTTGAATCAATCACAGATCATCCATGCACAAAAACATCAGCTATTTTCCCCTTCTCTTCAAGTGTGTATAGGGTTACCAATAACATAACCACTACGGTCTGTTAGTCAGACTATCCCAAGATAGATATATCAACTTGGAAGGTCAAGCAAAGAGAGTTTTATACCCAACTATTCATCAACAAATTCTGCTATTCTTTGGAGGTGTTTCTTTCTGGAGAGGTAGAATGAAACTGCAGAGCTAATAAATAGCAACAACAAAATGATTTTGCCCTACAAACCATTATTTTTCCATGTCAATGAAGAAAACCATCAAAACAAAAAGATAAAAGCCCCATGACCGTAGCTAAGGTTATGGCTTACCTAGAGGAAAGAAACGAGGTGTGCCGGCATACATCTTGCCAAGGAGCACAATCTTGAGACTAAGAGCATGCATCCTGTCTGGGGAGCTCAATGTCACGCTTTCATTCAGTTCTGTAAGAAAGAGACATGTCATCAGAAACCCAAACTGTTTTTATTGTGAAAATTTTAAATTGACTATTTTGAGACTTCCCTGGTGGCGCAGTGGTTAAGAATCTGCCTGCCAATGCAGGGGACACGGGTTCGAGCCCTGGTCAGGGAACTAGATCCCACATGCATGCTGCAACTACAGATCTCACACGCTGCAACTTAGACCTGGTGCAGCCTAAATAAATAAATAAAATAAATTGACTATTTTATTCCGTTTCAAGGTTCAAAATACTAGAACTTCTATGCACGTTAATATAATGAGCAGATTCTGTGTTTCTGTTACTGTCTGATATACTTTCCATTTACCAGGGCACTAGTTATGAGATTCCGAGCTAAGTGCCTCAGAATCCCTTATTAAGCAGTATAAACCACAAAAACGACACATCTTTTCTGAGGGTCCTCTCAAATATTTACTGGGATCATTCTCTACAGGATCACCCTCCGCCATATCAAGTACCCTCTACTTCCCTCTGTTTAGGTATATACAATTCTCATGAGCCCTAAATATATGACTGTTAACAGCTTGCATTCACTCTTCTACTAAGTCACTAAATAACGTACAGCTAATACACCTATAAATGAACACTTACCTTTCTCTATGATATCTTGCCAAAGCGTCTGCACCAGTATAGGGTCTGAATAACCGGCACAATGAATTATTGCAAGTTTACATTCTGCAAGTTTAAATGGGTCAGCAAATTCCCCATAAAGCTGTAGAAGAAAATGCCAACATCCAACCAGAGATTAGTATTCAGAAATTAACAGTGAAGAACTCCCTCAAAGTTAAAAGTAACCAAAGATTTTATCTAAAGTTCCAAAAATATGATACAAAGATGTGATGACACGTAGGTGGTTGTAATGCCAGATTAAGAATGGTAAATGCGGGCTTCCCTGGTGGCGCAGTGGTTGAGAGTCTGCCTGCCGATGCAGGGGACATGGGTTCATGCCCCGGTCCGGGAGGATGCCACGTGCCGTGGAGCGGCTGGGCCCGTGAGCCATGGCCACTGAGCCTGCGCTCCGCAACGGGAGAGGCCACAACAGTGAGTGGCTCACATACCCCCAAAAAAAAAAAAAAAAAAAAAAAAAAAGGTAAATGCATGGAAAACACATTTAAACAGATTTAAATATGTGTGCCTTTTTTTTTCTTGGCTGAGAGCAAGATACTGCAATGACATTTCTTTTAGAATTAGTGTTGTCTAAACTAAGATTTGAAAAATCACAGAAATACTGACAAATCTAACGGTGCTTCAGGGTACTTAGAGAAATGTCCATGAATAATTGAAAAAGAAACTGTTCAGAAGGGTACAGAGTGGGAGAGGCTTGGAGAGTTAAGCAAAGATAAATTACTTTTTCAAGATAAGAAACAAGGCCATAAAATAGGTGGCAGGAGTTTTAACAAAGCCCCATGTGAGGCTGATAGATTCTTGATAGAAATTGGCCTGGAAAGAGAAACAGCTTTTTCTAAGAGTGAGATACCACAGTGATGATGTGTCAGCCCAGTGATGTGCTTCCAAAGACGGCTTATCTTAAACACAAAATAAAATGCAAAAGAAACAAGATAGTAGGTGACTACTATAGGAATTTCACTTGCTTTTTTATTACCTTAGTTATGTCCATTAGCTCAGAGTCCAGCTGAGAAATTGCATCCTGTACAGAAGAATGATGGGAATATTGCCTTTGTAGTGTCTCTTGTATCTGAAGTTGGATCCTAGCAACCTAGTTTGGGTAGAAAAAAATCAAATCTTAAGTTCTTCATGATAAATCACCAGGTACTTGAAGGAATGACTCCTAGTATCTGACTTTAAGTTTGTTAAAATAAAAATAATATATAAATAACAGCATAGTGACTATAGTTAATCATACTGTGCTGCATATTTTGAAAGTTGCTAAAAGAGTAGGTCTTAAAAAGTCCTCATCACAAGAAAATAATTTTTTTTGTAATCATTTATGGTGACAGATGCTAACTAGACTCACTGTGGTGATCATTTTGCAATATATAGAAAAATTTAATCATTATGTTGTATACCTTAGCAACTGTTATATGTCAATTCTACCCGAATTTTAAAAAAATGTATAAATAAAGACTTTTATCATAACAGACTAGCAACCCTTCATTACAACATAGAAGATTACATAGGGACTGTGCTGTGACAGAGAGCCTTTGCTACTCACCAACACCTGTTTTGTCCATGATTATAGCCAGACAAAATGGCCAGCCTCTACTTCCCGGCCTCCTCTGCTAGGAGTATGGCCGTAAGACTATGTTCTCTTCAAAGGAATGTGAACAGAAGTACAGTATGCCACTTCAGGGTTGAGGTTTTTTAAGAGTGAATGTGCTTCTTACATGCTCTTTTCACCCTTCCTCCCTTTGATCAAAGAAAAAGCTAAGGCCACTGGAATGGTAGAGTCAGAAAATAGAACTTGGGAACTGACATCAACCAAGTGGAAGAAAGTCATATGCCAATCAGGAACACCAACTCTGGATTTTGTGAATGAGAAATAAGCTTTTGTATGGGGACCATTATACATTTTTGTGTCTCTTAGTAAAGGCGGTTTAGCCCACTCTACACATCTACTTATTAGCCTCCAGAATAAACAGTGAATGTGACATAATCTGCTTGGTATCAGAACAGTTAGAATAAATCTTTAGAAATGCCATAGAGAAAACTTTTAGATTACAGCAATGTCCTAGGACCCAAATGCTGTATCATTAAAATCTTTTAAAAGATTTATATATAAATATGAAAAGAAAAAAAGAAAGCATAAGAGATTAAAATTAATACTGACTGCTACAGACCTATTATCTACTAGGGGAAGAGAGAAAGTGGACTAACACGTGGCTACTAATCAATGTGGATAAGACTTAAGTGTCGTTAGCACTTACTTCCATTTTTTCTTCTAATTCATGAAGGAATTCACCATCTGCAGCTATTGATGAAATGGCAGTGGAACTTTTGGCACTAAGAATGGCACGAGCAATGTACTCTAGTCGCTGCTGAAGTGAAATTTCTGTGCTGGGGGGAAAATCCTTATTTTTATTCATATGAATTCTTAAGGATCCAATATACATATATATCAGCTATGATGTACTATTTATGCCAAATTAACATAAAAGGCCATTTGAAACTTGAAAAATTAGAGGATTTCTAATAAAAGAGATCCACAACTTAAGTCAACACATAAATACTTATGTTTACATCCAAAAAGTAACTTCCTATTTTAAAACTTCAGTATATTAAAACTTGGATTATTCTAAAATTAAATTAAACTTTTTATTATTCCTCATATTCTTCACTTCTCTACCTTAATGTGGCAAATACTACATTTCATTTTCCACACAGCAACTAGAGTGACCTCTTAAAAACAAAAATCAGATCACGTCACCTGCTTTCTTAAGACCCTCCAATCTCCTTTACCTACTCCTCCAACCTCATCTCATCCCTCCCTTGTTCACCATTTCCAACCCCACTGGCTTTCTTTTTTGTACCCCAAACATGATAAACTTAAATCTGATGCAGTGTCTCTTCAGAGACCATCGCTTCTGTGTTTAAACCACTTCCTCCATTTCTTTAATAGCTGCCTCTTCCTGTCATTTGAGAATCAATTTTAATGACAATTTGTCTGAGGCCTTCTCTGACCAATCTTAACTAAAGCAGCTCCCCATTCCCCAAGGCACTTTCTACTGTAATATCCTATTTTTACTGTATTAATAGAATCTGAACTTCTCTGTCTATGGTGTTTGCCACTAGAATGAGAGCTCCTTAGGAGCAGGGATGGTGTCTATCTTGTTCATTACTCCCTTCCTCAATGCCTTGAATTATCACTGGTACTCAAAATCTATTTGCTGGCTGATTGACTGACAGGTGTCAGAAAGCCCTAAGCATGTATCCACCTCCATGATTACCATCTTCAGTCCTTTCTAATCCCCTAAGTCCATCAGACCTGGTTCTTTGACATTATAAAGCAACTTGGCATTAAAAACAAACATACTAACTCATTTAGTTGTTGGCAACCCCTCAGATCAATGAGTATTAAATGAAACTTTTGATATCCCCATTAATGCCAATCTGAATCAGGAGAAAACTGCTTTCTTTTACTGAAGGTCTTACTTATTAAAAAACTGTCCTTCTACATAGCTATGGCTCCTATAAGTTTTCCCCTTCCAAAAAGAAACCAAAAGAAAGAAAGGATTAACTCCTTTCTCCTATCTTGCAAAGTACGTGTGTGGATGACAGGTAATCAGCACTGACCATCTCTTAAGATCAAATATAAAGGACTCTGTACCTTTAGGAGCTTTGCTTCTACAAGGCTTTCCTTTACCTCCCCTCTCATCTCTCAAAAAAAACCCCACTTGAAACAAACATTTTAAACATGGGTAATATTTCCAAATTATTTAAAGTAGAACATTCGGGCTTTCCCTGGTGGCGCAGTGGTTGAGACTCCACCTGCTGATGCAGGGGACACGGGTTCGAGCCCCGGTCTGGGAAGATCCCACATGCCACGGAGTGGCTGAGCCTGTGAGCCATGGCTGCTGAGCCTGCGCATCCAGAGCCTGTGCTCTGCAACGGGAGAGGCCACAACAGTGAGAGGCCCGCGAACCGCAAAAAAAAAAAAACAAAAAAAGAACACTATAGCCACCAACTTACTTGGTGCAGCCTACATATGTAAAAAGAGTGTCATGAGGGCTTCCCTGGTGGCGCAGTGGTTAAGAATCCACCTGCCAATGCAGGGGACACGGATTCGAGCCCTGGTCCAGGAAGATCCCACATGCCGCGGAGCAACTAAGCCTGTGCACCACAACTACTGAGCCTGTGCTCTAGAACCTGTGAGCCACTACTGAAACCTGTGTGCCTAGAGCCCGTGCTCCACAACAAGAGAAGCCACTGAAATGAGAAGCCCGGGCACCGCAATGAAGAGTATCTCCCCGCTTGCTGCAACTAGAGAAAGCCCACGCACAGCAACAAAGACCCAACGTAGCCATAAATAAATAAATAAATAATAAATTAAAAAAAAAAAGTGTAGCGAGAGAGAGAGTAACATAATAGTCAGAAAAAGATTTTATTGTGGAAAGAGACGGTAAGCTGAGAGCTGGTAAGACGTATAGGGTCTCTCACATGAGGAGGAAATTAGGTTATGTGTTTGTGTCTGAAGTAGATATGGACAATGGGCACTGTTCTTAAAAGTTAGAGGATTTCTGAATATTTTATAACAAGAATATAGTAAGTGTTCTAACAAGGAACAAGGTCAGTAAATATTAATGAAAGGGCAATTAAGAGCCACTCTAGGGGGCTTCTGTGGTGGCACAGCGGTTAAGAAGCCACCTGCCAATGCAGGGGAAATGGGTTCGAGCCCTGGTCCAGGAAGATCCCACATGCCGTGAAGCAACTAAGCCCAAGCACCACAATTACTGAGCCTGCACTCTAGAGCCTGCGAGCCACAACTACTGAGACTGTGTGCCACAACTACTGAAGCCCACGCACCTAGAGCCCGTGCTCCACAACAAGAGAAGCCACTGCAATGAGAAGCCCACACACCACAACAAAGAGTAGACCCCGCTCGCCGCAACTAGAGAAAGCCTGTGTGCAGCAACAAAGACCCAACACAGCCAAAAATAAAAAAAGAAATAAAAAAAAAAAGAAAAAAACCAAATGACTATTATGACCAAAGACAGCAAGAAGACCAAAAATGCCTTGGGCCCATACATGCAGTAATTACAACTGCATGAGCACACACACAGATACACAAACTCTCACACTTGCTATTAGCCATATCTGGGTGATTTAAGTAACCATTCTGATTAACTTGGTTTAATAACAACCTTGTCTCAAACACCTCCTTGTCCTAACTTAACCAATCTCCAGATTTTGGAAATACCACTGCACTATTGTGGCAAAGGAAATTCCAAATGAAAAGAGGGTCAAATTAATGATCTGTCCAAAATTTTAAGTTGTCTTTTGATATGACAATCTAATTAGAAATTTCAATGCACTCTTTATCAGTATTCTTAACAATCCTCAATATATATGCTCCAAGACCTATTCAGTAATTTAGAGAGAGTAGAGGAAATTAGCCTGGAATTTGTTAAACGTTTAAAATTATAAAGACTTTGAGAAGTATTTATTGTCCTTTAGTTAAGAATAGTAATTAAGGGACTTGCTTGGGGATGCAGTGGTTAAGACTCCACGGTCCCAAGGCAGAGGGCCCGGGTTCAGTCCCTGGTCAGGGAACTAGATCTCACATGCATGCCCGAACTAAAAGTTCGCATGCCACAACTAAGGAGCCAGTGAGCCGAAACTAAGAAGCCCACATGTTGCAACTAAGCAGCCCGCCTGCCTCAATTAAGACCCAGCTCAACCAAATAAAAATAAATAAATAAATATTAAAAAAAGAAAAAAAATAGTAATTAATTGCTGTTAATAGGAAAGAATCTAAAGACATACTTTAAAGAAAAGGATTTACAATACAGTTTGAATAGAGCGTCTATTTAGTAGGAGGTATTTGGTACCTGCTACACATTATTAAAAACAAACAAAGAGAGAAAACTATAAACTTTAGATAAATCCAAGTAGAAGCATAAATATTCTATATATGTATAACCTGAATAAGGTTTTATTTAATATCTGAAATCTGGATGTAACTAGATATAGCCCAGTTATCAATTATTTGTCACAGTGAGAATTATTAGGCCATACCTATGCATGTCAGCCAATTTGGATAGGACACGAGCAGCATTGCTAAAACTTCTGTTCTTCTCATAATACCTCCAAAGTAAATCCATGTAACGAACTTTGTTTTGATCAACTTTGGCCATTCGGACTAGATGTGGCTCCAGAAATGGAGAAGCAATCTGGAAATTGTAAAGTTAATCAGAAACATTTTCTGACTACCCACTTGCTCTTCAGAGAGTAAATATATCATTTTATAGGTGTGCCTTGTTTTATGAATACATAAGCAATATTATAATCCAGTAACAGATAAGAGAGGGCAATTTTTCTCATTATAAATGATTGTTTTACCACAGTTAATCAAAGAATTGCTATGATAGTTGCATTAGGTTGATAAAAACAATTTATTATAATCCAATTACAAATCTTTTAATAAACTTTGAGAACACAGCTATTGATTCCTAGATTCTGAGGTCAAAAGCATCTTTGCAATTATCAAATGCCATATATTCATTTTACAGAATGAGGAACACTATGACTTAGGGTAGTGAAAGAACATTTATTTGTGAAGCGGCTTAATGGAAGAGCTAAGACAAAGTTCAGGTCCCCTAACTCATAATCCATTGATTTTCACCCCACAATATAAACAATCCCAATCAGCTTCTAAATAACAAGAAAACTAGACCAACAGACTACCTTGCTCACTAGGAAAATGTATTACATTACTTGGCTTTTCACTAACACCTAACGGTTGGTACAGGGTGAAAAACTGAATTTCCTTATGACTATATATGTGCTTAACCCACTGAGTTATGCTACTTAAAAATATAAATTAACAACAATGGTATAAAAAATATTTTTTACCTGTAGCAGTTTATCTGCAAGGTCAGCTTGTATTAGCCAATTATAAAGGGCAATACTAAAGAGTTCATCTTTGGATCTTTGAGACAATTTAAGCATTTGTTCAAACTAAAATAAAGAAAACAGTAAAAATTAGCACAGTTAAAGGATCGACATGACTCCTTAGCCTTATAAGCTTCTGGTAAGAAATCAAGAATCCTTAAATGGTAAGTTCTAAGAGTTACTACCCTTTCCAAGATGGTTATGCCACCACCACCACACAGAACATCTAAACACAGTGTATTTTCAGAACGAAAATATGCTATGTCCCTTACATGATGGCCTGCTTCTTCGTTACTCAGCATATTGGGATCAGATGACAACACTGGAGGTCCGGGTTTTTTGGGCACACTGGGAGACTGAGGAGCAGCCTTACTTTGATTTACCAGTTCTTGAAGTGTATCTGTAATACACTTGTAACTGTTTAATCTGAAAAAGAATGAAAAAGGAGCAATTCCATGATTTAGCTATCAATTAGTTTATCTTATCTAATTGAAATATAAACTAAAGAGAATTTTGGAGAAAATACACATACACACACAATTTGGTATTAAAATAATACAAATCATTAGTTATCTATTTTATACATAGTATCCATAGTTGAGAACCTACTGTGTAGCACAGTGAACTCTACTCAATGCTCTGTAGTGACCTAAATGGGAAGGAAATACAAAAAAGAGGGGATATATGTATGCGTATAGCTGATGCACTTTGCTGTACAGTAGAAAGTAACACAACAATGTAAAGCAACTATACTCCAATAAAATTAAAAATAAATAAATAAAAATAAAAACAGGGCTTCCCTGGTGGCGCAGTGGTTGAGAGTCCGCCTGCCGATGCAGGGGACACGGGTTCGTGCCCCGGTCCGGGAAGATCCCACATGCCGCGGAGTGGCTAGGCCCGGGAGCCATGGCTGCTGAGCCTGTGCGTCTGGCGCCTGTGCTCCGCAACGGAAGAGGCCACAACAGTGAGAGGCCCGCGTACCGCAAAAAAAATAAAAATAAAAAAAAATAAAAAAAATACAAATCATATGCTTTTTCAATAGGTTTGAGAAGCACTTGTTTAAAAGGGTGAAGTTTCATAAAAATGAAACACATCTTTGGTTATGTATTTCCTTTATGGACATACTTTTTTTTTTTAATATTGCTTATTCTACTTTTTTTTTTTTTAAATAAATTTATTTATTTATTTTTGGCTGTATTGGGTCTTTGTTGCTGTGCACTGGCTTTCTCTGGTTGCAGCGAGCAGGGGCTACTCTTTGTTGTGGTGCGTGGGCTTCTCATGGTGGTGGCTTCTCTTGCTGCGGAGCACAGGCTCTAGGCGCACAGGCTTCAGTAGTCGTGGCACACAGGTCTAGAGCGTAGGCTCTGTAGTTGTGGCACACGGGCTTAGTTGCTCTGCGGCATGTGGGATCTTCCTGGACCAGGGCTCGAACTCATATCCCCTACATTGGCAGACGGATTCTTAACCACTGCGCCACCAGGGAAGCCCTGGACATACTTTTTTTTTTTTTAACAGTCTCTAATAATCTGTGAACATTTAAAAATCATCCTTTACAATACTAATCTTCATCCAGAACCAGACACTGGCAGTAGGGCAGGTGAAGCAGCAGTTTTGTTTCCAAAATCGTTATTGCATTTCAAATTGACATTAATACAATCTCAGGAAAACCAAAGAGGCAAGTTCAAAAACATTTAGGTCCTTAAGAATTCCCACCAGGCTATAATTTTATCCCTAGGCTAATAATTAGAATACTGATTCACACCTTTGATAAAACAAGACATTTTTAGGTGAAAGCGTAATTCAATTTTATGAGTTGTACTTGAAATATTATTTTCCTAATACCATCAATCAAACTTAACACAAAGAAAAGTCTATATCCATAAAGTTGCACCTGTTAAGGTGATAAAATTCACCTTTCTTGGAAAGCCTGAAGTCCCACGATGTCTTCTTCTGGTTCTCCATGTTTATAGAAATGAAGTCCAAGACCCTGAGGATCTTTTTTCTCTGCAGCAGTAAGAGAGAGCTCCACTACACCCTCATAAAAACGCACTAATAGGAAAGACAAAGGACAAAGAGTTAAGGCATATTATTAAGTGGATACATTTTCCTTAGATGGCTTATAAAAATACTGATCAAGGTTATTATGTTTACTACTATGAGGTTTCTACTGTATATCAGTCACCCAGGTGACAACATCATATAAAATATTTCTGATGAGTCTACCGAAGAACTAGGTTCCAACATGCCTAAAAGGCAGCTATTAAATGTATTTTCTTCACTGCAAAAAAATTTCATATTTAAAATAGCAAAAAGGAGGGTTGCAGTTCCTTGATGGAAAAAAAATCTTAGGATTCAAAGTAGTACCTGTACTAACAGTTACTACATTATGTTAGATTTGATTTAAAGTAATTTTAAAGTGAGCAGACAGGCAGTATTTTTAAAATTAGTCAAAAGAATCTGAAGCATCTGAAAAATAAATGTAACCCAGAAAGCAATCTAACACAGGTAGTAGTTTAACTAGAATAGGACTGAAACCCCAATGTTAAAAAGTTACACATTTCAAGATATAAAAAGAGCGTTATAGCTTTTGTAGAAGCTAGTGCAGTCATCGAATACTAAGACATAAGAAATGAATTCCCTATGTCATATCACTTGGGCTACTGAAAGCTGAAGGAAGATATCCCTCCGAGTTAAGCAGAAGGTATGAAGAACATTTTGTTTCTCGCCTTGTCTGTACTGAGCACAAACACTGGACAGGTCCACTTGATTGCTGATTTTTTGATACTCCTTTAATGATTCCCTTAACATTCTTTCCTTTTCAATCTTATTTTGAACTTGTCGGGAACGCTGGAGAAGCTCATTTGCCTAGAAGTAGAGATGACAAGAACTTAAAAAGATACAAGCACATGGATGATGCTGTCAATACAAGTTTTGTTTAGTCTGTGTTTAAATTTACATCTGGTTGATTATCATCAAAGATAAAAACAACTCTACAAACTTACTTCTTCTTAATTTTAGGCAGAAAAGTTTTTGACCAAAAAATCCTAGCTATTCTTAATTCCTCTCACAAATATGTAAGCAAGACAGCTTTTGACTGGTAAATCTCTTGCCTAGTCAATACATTATTGGTCAGCAGGCAGTCTGAGCAACACTGATTTTTAAAACTTTTTTCACCTGTAGGAAAGGATCAATAAAAATTGCCCAATTAGCTCTAATTTACTACAAAGTTTTAGTGATTTTTTTCTTAATTTTTAAGGAAAGGCATAGTTAACCATTTTTTAAATACCGTCTAGAAATACTATCAAAGATTCTTTATGAAAAATTTATATACGGATTTTAAGAAATAATATATTCCAACGTCTTTCTTACACAGATGAGGATCCTGATGCCATGGAAGGTTAAAAGACCTACCCAAGGTCGTATGTCAAACAAAAGACAACAGTTCCTGATTACAATTCTAGTGTGCTTTCATCATACCATGAAACCTCCTGTAAGAAACACTGAAACAGGTAACAAAGCATCATACCTTAGAACAAACTGCATCATCAGTGCTATACAGAAGTGGGCAGATGTCCTGTAAGTGTAAACTAATGCCATCAACAGCAGCATTATCTCTGATGTAGCAGTTGATTAGAGAAGCAATTAATGCCCCAGTCAGTTCCTTGTCCCTGATTACCAGATCTTTAAAGGTGGTGATTTTCAACTGTTCTTGAAATTCCTAGGAGTATAAAAGAAAATCCTCTTCTGATCAAAAATATAGGAATATTGTATTTCCACACAGAATGAAATTTCTGTAATAATTTAAAATATCAAAACATTAACAGACTCTATAATTCAAAAGATAAAATATACTAAACTATAAAAAATAATAAAATGTTACAGATTTTCATAGAATCATTGAGAATTGTAAAAGAATCCACAGTATGCCAATTCCAAATCTCACTTTACAAATGAGGAAAGCAAAACCCAGGTGGAGTCAAAATTCGAGACAGGCCTCCTGACTTTAGTTATAACCAGGAAAAAACAATCAATTAGCTACATTAAAAAATCTTGGGCTTACATTTATTTTTCCAAAATAACCTTTGAATTCTATTATTCAAGGACTTCTAACATTGGAGTTTGATCTTATTTAAACAAATCTGCTTGCTAAAATGGAGTTCTAAAGTATTGAGGTGATTTATACTATAGTAACATTCTGTTTAGTGATCTGACTGCTATTTCTTTTTTCTAAATTTCAGCAAATATACAATCTATGTTCAAATTTTTTGGATTAATATTTAATTTGCATTCCTTGAGCATATAGGGAAGGAAAGCTTTGAAGGTGGATCACAAAAAAGATACCTAGGCTAAAAATTGACCTACATTATTCTTACCAGCCAATAAAACTAAAAATCATTATTCTACCTGGCATGGAAAAGGAAATAGCTTTCATAATTAAACATATTCACTTGAGTTTTTAAAAGAGGAAAAAAAAGTATGTGCTATTCTTTATCAAATAAATGGACCTGGGGATTCCCTGGTGGCACAGTGGTTAAGAATCCACCTGCCAATGCAGGGGGCATGGGTTCGAGCCCTGATCTGGGAAGATCCCACATGACGCAGAGCAACTAAGCCCGTGCACCACAACTGCTGAGCCTGTGATCTAGAGCCCATGAGCCACAACTACTGAGCCCGTGTGCCACAACTGCTGAAGCCCATGCACCTAAAGCCTGTGCTCCGCAATAAGAGAAGCCACCGCAATGAGAAGCCCGCACACCGCAACAAAGAGTAGCTCCCACTTGCTGCAACTACAGAGAGCCCGTGCGCAGCAACGAAGACCCAATGCAGCCAAAAATAAAACAAATAAAATAAATAAAAAACAAACAAACAACAACAACAAAAAACTGAACTTATCAAGCCTCTGTAGACTTGACTTCCATTTCATAGAAAATTCAGGAAATAGATGAACAAGTTCACTACAAGGAAGGTAAAGACAACCTCAGAATGTTGGGATTCTACAAGATTGATGACCTGATGCCTACAAGGCAATAGCAACACCCCCCCACCAAAAAGAGAGAGAGAGACAGAGAAAATTGCTCGACTGAGAGATTTAAGAGAAAAAACAACCAAATTCAATGAGTGAACCAACTGTTTAGATTCTGATTAGAATGAACCAATCTATAAAAAGATATTTTTAAGACACAGAAATTTCATTATTTTAGATGTTACCCAAAAGAATTAGTGGTAATATTGCTAAATGTGATAATGACATTGGTATTTAAGAAAATGGCCAAAGGAATACATATTAAAATATACAGGAATGAAAGGACATGATGTTAGGGATCTACTTTAAAATAATTCAGTAAAGAAAATAAGGGATAGATTAAGCAAAGTTGGTAAAATTGTGAAAATGTTGAATGCAAATAAATTGTGTATGGGGGATTAGTTGTTGTACTTGCTGTACTTTTGTGTACGTTCAGAAATGCTCACAATTAAATTAATAGGTAGGAATACCTTCCCCCTAAATGACCTAACATTTAGATAAATGCAAATTACCTTTATCCTTAAAAAGGATTCCAATGAGGACAGCAAGAACCATTCATTTTCCACAGTGGCAAACATTTTTCTTTAAAGTAGGAATGTTTAATTTTAATTTAGGTCACTGGACTTCTTGAAATTACATGCAAAAATTTTATGTATGTGTCTGTATGCATCCTCTGAAGGTGGTGAGAAAGAGTTTTGATCAGATTCCCAAAGGGATCCGTAGCCCAAATAAAGGTTACAATCTATTGTTTGAAAAATATTTTTGGTAGAGTTCATTCACATATCACAACAAAGTTCTCATATACTGTAATAACTTGTGGTTTTGATAATGAATCCCTCAAGTTATCATGCTTTAGTGCAATTTTCTCATAACACATTAATTTGATCATAACCTAAATGTTTCCCAAAATAATCTCCTTCTGAACCTAAGTGAAAGATTACAGCTCACTAAAAAGCAGACAAACTGGGATTCCCTGGTGGTGCAGTGGTTGACAGTCTGCCTGCCGATGCAGGGGACACGGGTTCGTGCCCTGGTCCGGGAAGATCCCACATGCCGCGGAGCAGCTGGGCCCGTGAGCCATGGCTGCTGAGCCTGCGCGTCCGGAGCCTGTGCTCCGCAACGGGAGAGGCCACAACAGTGACAGGCCCGCGTACTGCAAAAGAAAGCAGACAAACTAAGCACAGAATTAATAGTACGATCTTAGGGGGAAAAATATCCTACCTTCTGAAGTTCTCCTACAATGGCAGTGAACTGATGTTCACAAAGAAGTTTCCATAAAGCCAGAGCCTGGTATGATTTTCGAACCAACTGCTGGATTGCCTGAAGTGAAACCTTTTCACTCAGTTGAGCCTCTAATTACAAAACACAACTCATGAAGTTTTGAAAAATGACAGGTTAAGTTGTTTTATTTTAAGTAAAACAACACTTTATCTCAAATAACGACAACTATAGTTAAGGTTGAAATCCTCATTGTTCTCCTTCCTCCCCTCATAGGCAACCATGATCATGAGTTGTTGAATTCACAGTTTTATCCTCTCACTATATATAAGTGCCTCTGTGTGTATGCATACATAAAAAGTAAAAATGTTGCTGTTTTTAGACAATTTACACCATTGCTTTTTCTGCCCAGTTATATTTTCACAGGCTACCCATACTGATAAGTAAAAATCTAATATCAATACATTTATTTTAATTGCTGACTGTTCCATTATGTAAGTATACCACAATTAGGTCCATTTTCCACATGAAGGACATTCCTGTTGTTTCCAATGTTTTGCTACTACAACAATAATGCAATAAATATCCTTAGAAAAGGTCTCCTCGAAAACACAGTCAGATTTTGCCACGACTGTTTTTCAAATTAAGACGCATTGGTGAATCATGAAATCAATTCAGTCAATCATGACAGATATTTTTTTCCCCTTAAAAAGGAAATAGAATGAAAAAGGAAAAAAAATATTAGAGTATAAAATAGGTATAGTTATTTCTTAAAATTCTGTTGTGTGTATATGCTTTTAAACATCTGGGTCATAATATAAAAATTATTACTTATTGTGGGAAAAATGTCTGATAAAGACTGTTCCTGAATATATACCTAGAAGTGAAACTGCTGGCTTTGAATGCATATGCATTTTTAGCTTTTAATATATATGATCAAATTGCTCTCCAAAGTGGTTATTTCAGTGCATACTGTCAGCAATTTGAATGCTCCCCTTTGTATAAATCCTTACCAATGCTTGTATTTTGTCAAGTTTACTTGAAAAGAAGTACTGAAAGAAGAATTTACAAAATAGTGAACAGAAAACTAGGTCCAGCGGGAAGGAAAGAAAGTACGTTGGAACAAAAGTAAATAGCTGAGTCTTAACTAGCAAAGTTCTATCAGCCAGAATAATTGGCTCAAACAATAGAAGGCAAAAGAACTTAAAAAAAAACCTGAATGGCAGGCAAAATTTAAACAATATTTTATTACTATGCCAATTCACATCTGGAATAATGATTGGTTATAAGAACTTTTCAGTTCCCTTGCTGTTTCCTTAGTTGTTACTTTTTTATAATAAATTAAAAAACACAACCTAACATTTGATTCACATTTTTAACTCTCCAAGAAATACCACTTCACACACATTAGGATAGAAATGTTTTTTAAAAAAAAGAAAAAGAAAAAGAAAAATTATTGGTGACAATGTGGAGGAATTGGAATATTTTGTGTACTACCAGTGGAAATGTAGCAATACAATGGTATAGTTGCTATGGAAAAGTTATGGTGGCTCCTCAAAAAATTAAAAACAGAATCACACATAATCCAGCAATTACACTTCTGGATATATAATAAAACAATTAAAAGTAGGGACTCAAATTTCTATTTGTACACCGTGTTCATAGCAGGATTATTCACAATACCCCAAAGATGAAGGCAACCTAAGTGTCCACCAAGAAATGAAAGGATAAACAAAATGTGGTTGATACACACAATGGAGTACTATTCAGTCTCAGAAAGGAAGGAAATTCCAGCACATGCCACTACACACGTGAACTCTGAAGACATTATATGCTAAGTGAAATAAGGCAGTCACACAAAAAAAAACAAATACTATATGACTCCACTTACATGAGGTACACAGGGTAGTAAAATTCAAAGACAGGAAAAATAAAAAAGGTGACTGTCAGGGGTTGGGGGCAGAGGAAAATGGGGAGTTATTGTTTCATGGGTACAGAGTTTCAGACTAGAAAGATGAAAACATTCTGGAGATGGATAGTGGTGCTTTTTGCAATCACCATGCTACAGGACATCATGTGAACTTAACTTACTGAATGCCACTGAACTGTACACTTAAAAATGGTTAAAACGGTAAATTTTATGTTATGTATATTTTAGCACAATAAAAAAATTCATTAAAAAAAGGTGTGTATTGGGGAATTCCCTGGTGGTCCAGTGGTTAGGACTCCTCGCTTCCATTGCAGGGGGCCTGGGTTCGATCGCTCGTCGGGGAACTAAGATCCCACAGGCCGTGGGATGCAGCACCCCGCCCCGCCCCCAAAAAAAGTTAAAAAAAAAAGTGTGTATCATGTTTTCTGGTGGAAGAAATGAAAACCTTTTATGAGCTGAAAGTTGTGGAAATACATGATGTCCATATCATCTTACTTTTCAAATCACACTAGTATTATTTTAATAAAAATATTTGTTACCACAAACTATCTTATCAAGAGATGTCCACTCTTTTCTATTCACCTAATAAAACTCTTTACTGGGGTCATGTACATTTAACTGATCAGAAGCAATAATTTACCATGAAACTTCCTCTGCAGCTCCTGTTGCATTTGCTGGGTATTTCCATTTTCAGGGCGCATGAATCCTATCAGCCTCTGCTGCACTTTGGCAGTAGCACTGAAACAAAAATTCCAGAAAGTATATTCATAGGGTTGTGCAACTATCACCACAACTTAATTTTAGAACCTTTTTACTCACTTTCCATTAGCAGTCAATTCTCATTTCCCCCGCCCTACCCTAGGCAACAGCTCATCTACTTTCTGATTCTATAAATTTGCCTATTCTGTATATAATGAACTGGAATATGTTGTAAATATTCTTTTCCTCTGTAGATTAGTGAAATAATCACTGACAAATCAATACAACAATTTACACCTGGAGCATTTTAATCTCTCAGATGCTTAAATTTTCACTGAGAGTAAATGGTTAATAACAATAGCTTCCATTTATCAAACACTTGCTTTCTGTCCCCACCAATGATTTAACATAATACAACAACTCTATAAGGTACGTATTATTAAGAATACCATTTTACAGATATGAAAACTTCAGGACAAAAGTGAAAAGCAAAGAACCTGCTGTCAGGAAATACTGGTCACTGAGAGAAATGAGCTAATAAAAGCATTTGGTGCTCATTTGGTGAAGAATCTGATTATTTCAGCTCTTAATGCAACTTCAGGGATGCAAAGAAAAGAATGATGAACTTAAACAAAAAATGTATACACAAAACAGAAACAGACTCACAGGCATAGAAAACAAACTAGTGGTTACTAAGTGGGAGAAGGAAGAGGGAAGGGGCAAATTACAGGTATGAGATTAAGAGATACAAAATACTATGTAAAAAATAGATAAGCAAAAAGGATGTACTGTATAGCACAGGGAATTATAGCCATTATTTTGTAATAACTTCCAATGGAGTATAATCTGTAAAAATATTGAATCACAATGCTGTACACCTGAAACCAATATAATACTGTAAATGGACTATGCTTCCATTTAAAATAAAAAAGAGGGACTTCCCTGGCAGTCCAGTGGTTAAGACTCCATGCAGGGAGCACGGGTTCGATCCCTGATGGGGGAACTAAGATCCTGCAAGCCATGGAGCATGGCAAGAAAAAGAAAAGTATGACTACTGAAGCTATAATAGGTACACTGTCGGATGAAGTTCATAAGTGATTATGTCAATGTTGTTAGAAAACAAAATTTTTAGGGTAAAAGCAATACAACTATACTATAAAAGAAACTGAGCAAATTCTCTTTAATCTTAAAGCTGAACTGAAAAACAATACAAACTCATAATTTTGTTGTTTTTAAAAAAATAAAAAACAAAACAACATATAGCATGACCAGTAGGAATTAATACCTTTAGCTGTAGTCTCTAATACCCTTTCCTACCAAAAGAAACCAGGGCTCCCTAGAGAAATGGCCAAATCCAGTTCTAGGGCAAGAATTGTACCAAATGAGCCTGAAATGTCCTGTCATGCTAGAAAGCAAAGATGCTACCAAATACTGTCAAAAAGGACTCCAGAGCAGTCTGAAGAGGCAAAAGGTTGGGATAATTTTCCATTGAAAAAACAACCTGCAATGGATTAAAACACATTAAAAACGTTTGAAACCAGATTCACATAATGATACTAAAGAAAAAACTCAACTGATGGTGCTGACCAAGATGGAGTAAGCCTGTTACAGTCTCTCTCACTGACTACAAGTGGGAACTCTGGACACTATACAAAAAGCAACTATTCACCTGAGGACTCTAATAGCACACAGACTGATGAGGGGAAGTCAAAACTCGAATGATAATCCATATGGAGGTGAGTATACTGGATTCTCCCCCATTCCTTTATCTTCAGGCTTTGTCCAAAGGTGATCTGAGTCTCAAAACAGTATGGTGAGTAAAACTCCCAAGGAACATTCAGCAACGTCTGGAGACATTTCGAGTCATAACTGGAGAGAGCTACTGGTATCTAGTAGGCAGAGGCCAAGGATAATCCTAAACATCCTACAATGCACAAGACAGTCCCCAGCACCAAGAATTATCTAGTCTACAATGTCTACAGTGCCAAGGTTGAGAAACACTGGAGCAGAAGAACTGAGAAAAGGGGGCCGTGTGGTCCAAAAAGTTTGGAGGGAACCAGTTATTTCTCTTGATGCTTTGCCCCAAAGGCACCACCACTTCTGCAAAGCTGTATGATAAGACAGTGAAAACTGGGAGAAAACACTGACTTTCTATCCAGAGGACCAGTAAAAGAGGCCTCTGGGAGCTAGGGAATATCTGGGAAATCAGAGCAAGAAGAGAGTGGAGGAGGAGATCCCCTAATTCTGAGGAAGACGAACACAACTTCTGGGCTCACCTCCCAGGCTGTATGTGCATGGAACATACCCAAAGAAGCAAAGCAAAGATACTAAGACTCTGAAGACCACACGCTGTATGATTCCATTTATATGAAATGTCAAGAATATGTAAATCTACAGAGATAGAATACAGTAGTAATTGTTTGGGGCTGAAGGGCAGAAATGGGGAGTGACTGCAAATGAACAAGACGGATGTGGTCTAAAAATGGATTGTTGTCATGACTGAAGAAATTCTATATATTTTCTAAATCAATGAACTGATTTAAAACAAGTGAATTTTATGGTATGTAAGTTTTATCTCAAAAAGCTATTTAGGGGCTTCCCTGGTGGCACAGTGGTTGGGGGTCCGCCTGCCGATGCAGGGGACACAGGTTCGTGTCCTGGCCCAGGAGGATCCCACATGCCGCGGAGCAGCTGGGCCCGTGAGCCATGGCCACTGAGCCTGTGCGTCCGGAGCCTGTGCTCCGGAACGGGAGAGGCCACAACAGTGAGAGGCCCGCATACTGCAAAAAAAAAAGAAAAAGCTATTTAAAAATTCCCATACTCAGTGAGACTAATGTTGTGAGGGTTGGTTGAATTAGGAAATCTCTTAATAAAGGTAAGGAAAAAAATTATACAATCATCTCTATAAGATATAGACAATACATTTGACCTACTTCAATACTCACTTTATAAAAATACTCAATAAAATAGAAATGGATGGATACTTTCTTATCATGTTAAACTGTATCTAGACATCTTCTTTAGTGGGGAAACACTACACACTTTCCCATTGAAGTCAGGAATAAGAGCAGGATGTGCACCATTATCTCCACTCTTTAACACTATGCTGGAGATATTAGCCTATGCAGACAGAAGAAAGCAACTAGAGTTAGAAAGAAAATGGTAGAACTATCTCTATTTGCAGATGACAGGATGACATATTTGAAAAATCCAAAAAACTCAATGAAAAAAACTACTAAAAACAGTAAAGAGAAATTAGCAAAGTAGTAGGTTACAAAATCAAACGTTATAATTGAGGCTATAATTGTTAATTCAATAAACTGCTTAGAAACTATTAACAGAAGAATAATATAATGGTGGAAAAGAAAAAGAGAAAAACACCTTCCGACTAAAATTCCAGCTATGTAGGAAGGACAGTGGTAGAGTACAGGGGAAGGAGGTAAGATAATAGATTCTGTTCAATTGTTAATGATGACTGAGATGTATATTTTTCAGAATTTAAAACTATCAGAAGAAGAAAAGTCATACATAAAACTTTTAAATCAATCCAGTAAAGCGGGAGAAAAACAAACAAACAAACCCCAAACCACAACAAAGCCCACAAGTTCAGGATGGTGAGAAACAGATCAAACATTTAATTAGCCCCAACAAAATGAGATGGGGTTAAAAGACAAAGATTCTTAAACAGAATTAAAAAGTGGCAGGTGCTAGAAATCAATATATACATGTTAAGATACACTTAAAAGAGTTCTGAAGGCTAAAAATAATTGGTATAACCTTCTCAGGGGACAACCAAATACTACATACCAACATTTTTAAAAGCTCTTATATCCCCAAATTTTACTTCTAAAGAAATTCACCTGAATATTACTGAACAAGTACACAAACATGTATAAAGAATACTCACTGAACCCTGTTTATACCACCAAGAAATAGAAACAACCTAATTACGCATAGAGTTATACCACTAATTGCTTGAATATAATGGAATAACATGTAGCCAACACAAACAGAATTTATTCTATTGATTTTTGGAATGCTCTAAAGAATATACTGAATGTAAACAACGTTTCACAAAAAGTATGCCTACTTAGACCCTATTTTTACAGTGGACTACTACTCAGCCATAAAAAAGAACGAAATTTTGTCATCTGCAGCAACATGGATGGACTTGCAGAGCATTATGCTAAGTGAAATAAATCAGAGAAAGACAAATACTGTATATCACTTATATGTGGAATCTAAAAAATACACAAGCTGGTGGATATAACAAAAAAGAAGCAGACTCACAGATACAGAGAACAAACAAGTGGTCACCAGTGGGGAGGGGGTGGGTGGGGGTGGGCAATATAAGGGTAGGGGAGTGAGAGGTACAAACTTCTGGGTATAAGACAGGCTATGAGGATGTATTGTAAAACACAAGGAATATAGCCAATTATTTTTTAGTAACTATAAATGGAGTATAAGCTTTAAAAATTGTATTAAAAAAGAAATGTATATTCATATATGAATATACATTCATATGTGTATATGCATATATTCATGTATGTTCACATATGAAAGTTTATATTGTCATACTTCAAATTAATTCATCAGGGGAGTGATGTGAATTTTTTACAAGTCCATATTACTTTTATAACAACAGCAACAAAAAATGTTCATCCTAAACATGTGTCCATGCAAAAACTTTTACAGGAATGTGCATATCAGCATTATTCATAATAGCCAAAAAGCCGAAACACAACACTGTAAATCAACTATACTTCAATAAAAAACAAAAAATCAATTAAGAAAAAGAAAAAATGGTGAAACAAGACAAATGTGCATCAAATGATGAACTGAAAAATGAAACCAAGTACTGATATACACCATAATATATGAACATGAAAATATTATGCTAAGAGAAAAGCCAGAAACAAAAGGCCACATACTGTATACCTGCATTTACATAAAAGATCCAAAATATGGCAGATCCATAGAAACAGAGAGTGGATTAGTATTTGCCAGGGACTAGGGGAAGACAACTTTGCAGTGTTACAGACTGAATGTTTGTGTCCCACCAAATTCATAGTAATCCTCAAAGCGATGGTATTTTTGGAGGTATGGCCTTTGGGAGGTAATTAAGTTTAGGTGAGCTCATGAAGGTGGAGACCCATGATAAGATGACTACCCTTCTAAGAAAAAACCAGAGGACTTGCTGTCTGGTTTTCTCTCTGCCATGTAACAACACAAAAAGAAAGCAGCTGTCTGCAAACCAGGAAGAAGGTCCTCACCAGAACTTGACCATGCTGGCACCCTATCTCAGACTTGCAGCCTCCAGAACTATGAAAAATAAATGTTTGTTGTCTAAGCCAGTCAGTTTATGGTATCTTTGTTATTTCAGCTTGAATTAAGACATGGAGTGACTGCTAGTGGGCATAGGGTTTCTTTTTTGGTGTGATGCAAATGTTCTGGAACTAGATAGTGGTGATGATAGTTTAACTTTATGAATATACTAAAAACCATGAAACTTTTTAATAGGATGAATTTTATAACATGTAAATTAAATCTCAGAAAAAAAAGGGAAATAAATCTTATTTATTCCTACTTTGGATTTCCTAATGGTCCTCCTGTAAACTGGGAGTTTCTGTCTAGAAATTCTTGCAAACCTTTCAGTTCTTGTAGCACTGACTCCAGCAGCTGGGAGGGAACACTACTTTCAATCTGAAAGAAAGGAAATATTTTCAAACATTTAAAAACAATGAAAAAAAAGCTTCTATAAAACACACATATGCTGTATACCCATAATTGAACATGAAGTTTTAATTCCAAGGTACCCTATCTTCATAAACAGTAAAGTTATTTCTTTTATCAATTTATACTTGGTGACCAGAATAAAGGGCTAGACACCCACATCCCTCACCCCCTGCTGCTCTGGTTTTAATGAGGTATAATTTACAGACAGTAAAATACACAAATCTTAAGTGAATACCTTGATAACTTTTTACATCTTTATATAGTCACCACCCAGATCACAATACAGGGTATTTCCAACACCCAAAAAAGTTCCCTATTGCCCCTTTTCTAGTCATTAGTCATTCTACCTCCTAGGTAACCGACCACTTTTCTTACCTCTATCATAGAATATAGACTGGTTTTGCCTGTTCGAAATTCACACAAATGGAATCACATACTATGTTAATACATTCTGATTCTGAGAAACTTTAAAATTTAGAACTTTAAAATAGAGTATCAGAGTTAAAAAGATATTTAGTATCTTTCCATCTTAAAAAGAAAAAAAGCTTAAAATAAATTGCATGCATACTTCACATTAAAAAAAACCTTTAATACCTGAATTTATGATAGTACAATTTCTGTGTTTCTTAAAGCACTCTGGAAAGTATGCCAATACATGGAAATTAGTGCTAGGTTCTTGGAGTTTGGGGGCATATAAGCAAAACATTAAATTGTAACTTTGAGCAACATTAAGTATTAGGACTGATTCTATTTAGCCCTCATAACAATGTTATGAGGGAGATACATTCTCATTTTACTGTGAGATATCAGGCTCTGAAATGTTAAGAAATTTACTCATCATTAGTAAGTGACAGAGCTGAGATGTAACTCAGGGGGTGAACAGTTTACTGGACGAGTACACAAACATGTATATAACGGAATAATCATTGCATGTTGTTTATAACATCAAGAGATATAAAACAATCTACTTCCCCATTAGTAACATAAACTGGCTCCACAGAGATAATGGAATACTGTTATTTATATAACACACTTACTGCAGTGATCTCTCTGTTGCCACTCTTGAATACTCTCTCCACAACTAAACTAGCATCCCAGATGTTTCTGGAACAAAAAATGTTTTAATGATTGTGCTGTAGATGAATAAAAACAATTACAATAAGTAGTAAATTCCTTTCTATGTGTTTATTTAGTTTTTAAAGTGTAGCAATGACTTCATTTAACATTTTACTAAGTTATCTGAAAGAACAAAAAAACCAGGAAAATTTCCAAACCTGACAGATCTAAGTCATTTCACATAATGAAATACTGTTGAAGAAAAATCAAAGACCCTGGGTAATAAATTGGAAACAAAGAAGCTTATAAAGTGAGTTCTGCACTGTTTCACATTTTTAAGCAAATGATTCATATGAAAGCATACAACTCAAATATAAGAAAAATACACACCAGACATGATAATTAAGTGGATCTGGTAGAATGATTGAAAAATGGCTGTAATTCTTTATCCCTCCCTATACCTATCCTCTTTACAATATGACTCTGAAGCCTCCTTTATAACGAGGAGTCTATTTCCCACTTTTTGAATCTGGGCTGGCCTGGAGATGTCCCCCTGCCAAGTAAGTCAGGCAGAAGTGATAGCAGACCAATTCTGAGCCTAGGCATCCTGAGGCTCTGCAAGTGTCTACTCTCTCTCATGGAACCTTACCACCACCAAGTCTATGATCCCTGACTAGCCTGCTAGAGGATGAGAGACCATGTGGAGAACAATCCAGCTGTCTCAGCTGAGGCCATTCTAGACCAACACACAAACATAACCCTAAACATGTGAGAGTCCAGCCAAGAGTGACAGAACTCTCTTCAACCTCAATGCTGATTTCAAATGCATTGTGAGCCTAACCAAGACCAGAACTGCCTAACTGACTTGCAGACACATGTCACTGAGTTATGGGGTGGTTTGTTACACTACATATTAGTATATGTAGATATAGTTTGAAGATATATATACATATATAAAACACACTAACAAATATAGATGGTTAGATAATAAAAAAGCTGAATGACAGAAAACAATCTTATTAAAGGACAAGTGAGCTTAAACTATAAGTAAAATTTAGTAGGCACAAATGATGTCCCAAATTTAAAGTTTAAAATGTTCAACTATACACAATAGAACAAGGTAAGCAATAGTTAATTATCCCATGAAAAACTTACCCCATGATTCGAGAAAAGTAAATGCAAATACCATTGTGTTTTCCAGAGTACACAATCTCTGGTCCAGCCATACAACTCATACTTGTGGCCTGAGTTGCTGGATTTCCCATAGCACACACTGGAGTTGACATAGCAGGAGGATGAACACCTTGTACACACGTAAGAAAAACAAATCTTAAAACTTAACCTTAAATATTCAGAATTCTCAATAACCCAAGTCAGTTGTCCATAGACCCACAGGTAAAAACAATTACAAAAATACTGAAATAAATAGTTATTTAATTTGGTTTTCCTTGATAAGAAGAGAGATTTAGACTTGGAGAGGAACTCCCAAGTTGGCTTTCAAGTGTGGGCAATGCAGGATGAAGAGGAAAGCAAGCTTGCAATCACTGCACATTAATGCTGGGAGTAAAACAGGACTAATTATACAGTTCAGGGCTGGTAATTAAGTCCTGATACTCAAAAAGGGGGCTTTCCAGGTCCACTAAGTAAAGGTATTCATGGCCAAATGCCAATACTTGCTTGGATGCCACTTCTATTAAACTACATTATTTTCAGGGGAATAGGACAAGTTAATCTTTCCCATTCTAAGCATTAAGAATAATAATTCACAATGTTAGCTCCTCAAAAAGAATAGTAGTAGCAACCTAAAACAAAGAAAAGAGGTACCTTGAGATGGTGTTCCCAAAAAGGATGGATTCAGGTATGTACTACCACTAGGAACAGGAGAACCTAAAAAGAAAGAAGAATATAAAGATTTATAAAATTATCTCCCAGTTTTTTTGTACCTGATCAAAATTAGACACAGAAACTGTTTCTAAGTGTAAGAGAGAGGAGTGGCACCACCCATAATATATTCAAGAATTAGGGACTCATTTCCCAGCAACTTTCTAACAATCCCCACTTTGGAAAACATTGAGATAGGAGTTTGTTATTAAACCTCTCAACTCTTTCCTTTTGAATAAATAACAAATGAGTTCTGTAAATACTACTGGTTATATCTTGTTTCCCAGTATACACTAAAGATTCAATATTAATATATCATAACACTAAGAGTCAGATATCTATAGAATTATTCCCTAATAATGCAGTAGCAGTAAAGAAAATACAATGAAATTTTTTATCCATTAAAATATGCTACAAAGCTTCTAAAATTCAACTCTATTAGAAACAGTTTCATTGCAATGTTTCATACTCACCAGAGTAGACAGGAGACCCCAGGATGGGACCAACATTACTGGGAGCGGGGAGAGTGGCTGGAAATCTCATCTGTGCTTCACCACCATACCTATTTTTATGACAACAGGGGCTGAGTTTATTCAGTGAAACTATACATCTTAAAAGCTAGAACTGTTTCAAGTCCTGCTTAGCTTCAAAATAAATGCTTTAAACACTAGAGACTTTCCTGGTGGCACAGTGGTTAACAATCTGCCTGTGAATGCAGGGGACATGGGTTCAATCCCTGGTCCAGGAAGATCCCACACGTCACAGAGCAACTAAGCCCGTGCACCACAACTACTGAGCCTGTGCTCTAAAGCCCGCGAGCCACAACTACTGAGCCCAAGCACCACAACTACTGAAGCCCACGTGCCTACAGCCCGTGCTCCACAACAAGAGAAGCCACTGCAATGAGAAGCCTGTGCACCTCAATGAAGAGTAGTCCCCTTTCGCCGTAACTAGAGAAAGCCCACATGCAGCAACAAAGACCCGACGCAGCCATAAATAAATAAATAAATACATATTTAAAAAAACATTAGAGACTTTAAATGCATTGTGTTGACAGTGAAATATACACAGATACATAATAAAATACTTATTTAGTAAATGTTGACTTCAAATTGCTAACAAGAAGAATCATAAGGGACTCTGGCAATTTCTAAAGAAGAGTCTGCAATGCATAGAATGTATTTAATAAGTATATGGTACTGTAATTTTCATACTAGATTATGGTTAGACTACTCAAAAAATTCTTTTAAACAAAATTGCATTTTATATTTATTCTTAGCTAAATATTTTCCAAATAATATCTCTCTGATACCAAGTTTTCTTAAAGTGATTCAATTTCTCAATGCAAATGATACACATAAAGCAGAACTGGTAGTGTTTGAGGAAGTAGAAAAGATAGATAATAACTGAGGTAGAAGACTAAAGAAGTTGGAGAAGAGAATCCAGAGAAAGAGTAACAATGCATAAATTATGCTAATCTAGTCGCTTCCAATAGTATTATCACCTTTCCAATTTAAATTTTACTAACTTGCCTATATAGTTGCTCAACTGTTTTGCAAACCCTTAAACAACCACATTAGCCAATGCAACCATTAAAAAAAAAGTGGCCAAGAATAAAAGAAAGTGATATATACCTGAAGAAAGCCCGAGTGGCCCAAGCAGATACTTCTCTGTCACAGGCAGCAGTGGAACAAGCAAGAATAAGGCAAGTTGCACAGGCCTGGTCTTCCTGTAAAAAAAAAGAGTATCTTTCCTTATGTAAAACATAAACATTTCAAAAGAAGTTTTGTTTACTTCTGTATCCAGTGTTTAAACCTGTGCCTAGCACAGAGCAGGTACTTGATAAATATTTGCTGAATGAATGAAATCAGCTGGTATGAAAAAGAAGTAAACACTATTGGTTTTAAAGTTTATCACAGGCGCTGTTATTAAAGGATGTTCTCTTTTTCTTTTTATCTAGATTCTACTTTAGTTTCTGGTTTAGTCCCCCCCTACCCCCAGGTTTTTTTCTCATGGTGTTTTAACCTTTTAGAAAATAACAATAATAGCTAACATTTATTAAGTACTTGTCATGTGCCAAGCACTATTTTAAGAGTTTAGAGCATATTAATCCTCATTCCACATATTATAATTTAATACACATTTTACACATGAGGAAATGGAAGCTCAGAGAATTCAAGTAATCTACTCTGATGGTGGAGCTGGTAGTTTGAATTCAGAGTGTGTATATTTAACTTTGATCTGATATTCCTGATTTTAAACTAAGCATTCCCAGTTTTACCTCATCATTTCTAGTTGTAGCTTTAAAATACTAAAGTCCCCATCATACTGCCTCAAGTTTTTTCCTCATGTCATTAAGCAAAAAAAAAAAAAAAAAGTTTTAAATTAAAAAAGTTATTTATCTATAAATATCTTGTCCTTTTAATAAAAATACATTCATCATATAATTTGAACATCACACTCTTACTAGTACACTTTAATGATAAGAATTTATCAAAAACAGAACAAAAATTTGAGCATTTACCATAAACCCTTATAACATATTAATACTGCTCCCAAGTACCAGTACACATACAGTGATTAAGGCAAAGAAAGGAAGACTGGTATTAACCACGGTATTTTGATCCTAACTCACATAATATCATCACAATAAAAAAAAAGGTACAAATAATTACCTGATGTAATTTAAAGAATCTTTCAATCTCTTCTCCATCTCCACCCACATTACTCACAAGTAGATGCCTCAGTTGATCTACAGGTCTAAGTTTATGAAACATAAGACTCCCCTAAGAAGTTCAAAAAGAAAGAGGATGAATAATAGATTTATCAAGCATGGCTAGTAGCAACTGACCTTGCTACGTTATTTAATAAAAGCAATGAAACAAAAAAATAACTTCAAGAATACGAAGTAAACTGGTCAAAAAGATCATCTACATTTCAATTCCTAGCCTATACTAGATCTATATATCCATGCAGAAAACTTAATAAGAGAACACTGCCCCTCCGCCCTAAAAAAGTAAAGCAAAAGGGTGCAGGCTCTGTCAGACACAAACATATTATAAACCTTTATCTTATGCATGGTATTAGCACATGAATAAACAGTCAGATAAGTGGAACAAAACAGAAAGTTCTGATATAGGCTCAAGTAAGCACTAGAATTTAATATATGATAAAAGCTGCCCCTCAAACTAAAGGATCAAAGTTAGATATTTCATTAATCATGTTGGCACAAGTATGTCCACTTTGGGGAAAAATGAAGCTGGGTTCATACTCATACCTAAAACAGGATAAATTCCAAACAGACAGGACAAAATAAAACTGTAACAGTACTAGAAGAAACTCTGGGTGAATTATTTTATGAACTTCAGAGTGCGGATGGTTTATTTTTTTTTAACTTCAATAGAAATCCCCCCCAAAAACTGAGTATTTCAACTACTTATAAACTTAACCACATGGGAAAAAAAATCTCAGTAAACAAAATAAGATGGCAAACCAGGAAAAATGTCTGAGACTAAATCACAAAAAGTTAGTTTCCTTGACATATAAAGAGCCTCTATAAATAAAAAAGACAACTTAATAGAAAAGTGGACATAGAATAGGAATAGACAATTCACAGAAAAATAAACGCTAGAACAGACAGTCAATCTCACTCTTAATACGATGGGATATTGTACTTGCACAGGATGTAAGGAAACAAGCACTCAACATTCACTGATAGTGAATGTATGTATATATACAGGGAACCTGGCAACATCTATCAAATTGATAAACACACATACTTTTTGATCCAGTAGATGTAATTCTACAGCTTTACTCACACACAGGCAAAACGATATATGCACAAGGTTGCAGCATTATATTTTTTATTTTTATCTTTTTGTGGTACGCCGGGCTCTCATTGTTGTGGCCTTTCCCGTTGTGGAGCACAGGCTCCGGATGTGCAGGCCCAGAGGCCATGGCTCACGGGCCTAGCTGCTCCGCAGCATGTGGGATATTCCCGGACTGGGGCACAAACCCGTGTCCTCTGCATCGGCAGGCGGACTCTCAACCAGCGTGCCACCAGGGAAGCCCACAGCATTACTTTTAAAGGCAAAAGATGATCTATTAATAGGGGCCTAGTTAAATATGGTACATCCATATAAAGGAATGCCTTTCAAATATAAAATAGAATGAGAAAGTTCTTTATATATTACTATGGAAAGATATCTAAAATGTATCTTTGAAACATAAAAAGCAAAGTATAAAACAGTGCATACGATATGCTAATGTTTGTTTATAAATATACTTGTATTGTTTGTATATTGATATCATATCTCTGGAAAGATATAGATTCTGATGACATGGGTGTCTGTAGGGAGGGGACCCAAACCAGAAGGGAGATTTTATCGTGTATACCCCTCTGCTTACCAGTGGAATTGTCAATGCATTGCTACTCAAAAAATAAATACTAAAAAATTGTTTTTTTAACAAGTGAGGACTACATGGTAAGAAATAAACATAGCTTGTTTTACTAATTTTATGCTGAATACTATTGATAGAAATGCTATTTTAGAAAAAGTATAATATCAATACTTTTTAAACAGCAAGTTCTTGGGACTTCCCTGGTGGCGCAGTGGTTAAAAGTCCGCCTGCCAATGCAGGGGACACAGGTTTGAGCCCTGGTCCAGGAATATCCCACATGCCGCGGAGCAACTACTGAGCCTGAGCTCTAGAGCTCTAGAGCCTGCAAACCACAACTACTGAGCCCGCATGCCACAACTACTGAAGCCTGTGTGCCTAGAGCCCGTGCTCCACAACAAAGAGAAGCCAACGCAATGAGAAGCCTGTGCACTGCAATGAAGAGTAGCCCCCCCTTGCCACAACTAGAGAAGGCCCGCATTTTTGGTATTTATAAACTATTCCTTAAGAATATTTTAAGAATAAACATTCCTAAGTACTTAGGTAAACGACTCTATTAAGCAACTACTGCAGAATACTTTGACCAAAATGTTAAATACGGCTTCTCTTCTTTTTCTCTCCACCTTAACAGATGATGTACATACCTGTGCTGAGAGGAGAACAAACTTCTTTGGAGGTAACATGTGCTGCTGTACAACAACTGGTGAGTCAGTTATGGGAATATTATCCTTATTTAAGGGTGTGATTATCTTATCTACTTTGAACTCATCTATTGCAGAAAGAGCCCAGGAATGACCATCAACACGAGTTGTCATCTATGTAGAAGAAATAAACGTTTTATACATATTATTAAAGTTACATGAGGCAAAACCTTCTAAAAAATATAATACAATCTTTAAATAATGTAGGGTTTAACAGATTAATAATAATACATTAGCACGAATATTCTCAAAAGTCTGTATTTAATTTTCTAATGTCTCTTCTTTTAATCAGGCATCTTCTATGATAGTAAATCTTTTCATACCAGAAGACAAAGGCAAAATTTTCTTAGGATAAACTGTAAATAGTATTTACTAAAATTACAATTTTTTCAATAACTGAAGGCTATACCTTCTACCCTCTTTCCAGGGTAAATTGATCTACACTGGTAGGTTCAGTGCTTAAATCTGCTAAAATACAATTTTTGTTTTCTTCTGAAGTTACATCTGCTTTCTAAACTAAGATACTCTCTAAAAAAAGTGTCTAGTCTTCTAAAATATTTTATTATAAAAAATTTTAAGCATTAATAAAATGTTGAAACTACAATAAATGTCCATATGCCTGATACCTAGATTCAACAATTGATAGCATTTTGCCCTATTTGCTTTCTTCTTTCTATATTTTTTCATTTATTGAACCATTTGAAAGTTATGAATATCATGTCACCACTAAATACTTTTGCATGCACCTCTTAAAAATAAGGATGTTTTCTAACATAACCACTATACTATCCTAACATGTAAGAATATTAACATTTCTCTAATACAATCTAATGCCCAGTCAATACAGAATTTTCCCATTGACCTAATGTCTTTTATAGCTGTTTTTGGGAGACCAGAATTTGATTAAAGTTCATGAGCTATATTTATATATTTATATATATACATTTAAAGTCCACATTTGTTTGAGAACTCAAGTATTATAGAGATGAAGTGATATGATATATATGATATATAGTATCTACTTTAAAAGTAGCTAACATTTATCGAGTGCTTCCTGTGTGCCAGGTAGTGTTCTCAGCACCTTACACACATGAACTCATTTAATCCCACAACCACCCCACAGAGGTAGGTACTATTAAAACTGTTATAGATTAGGAAATTGAGGACCAGAGACATGTTAGTCCTTTGAGTCACTGCTTTGAGGAAATAGAGCCAGATTTCAAACCTGCACCCCCTAACACTGTGTTCCCAACAAGACAGGGTTTATATCTTCCTGAGTTCTGAATCCTTACAGTCTGTCGCATAATGAGGCAACACAGTATGTGCTCAGTAAAGTTCAAAGGATAGAGAAGAGAATTTGAGAAAGGTGCTCCTTGCCTCCATACCTACCTCCTAACTCTACCCCAGCTGCTTAGGCCATGTCAGAAACTTGGAAGAGCCCATTCAAACCATGCCCCCATTCCCAGGAATTGGTTCTTCCTCCTCCCATCTACACACACCTTTTCCCACTCCCCCTAACCAGAAGGGTTCACATTTGAAAATAACCAGAAGCAGCTAGTGACACTAGAACCAAAATGCCTTTAAAGAGATGGCTCCAAAGAGAGTCTCAGACATTCACACCCTAGTGGGGGCTGGTCTATCTCGTTTGATCAGCAGCCTCTGGGGGCAGGTAACATGAGCTACGCTAGGGCATCTAGGAGGACAAATGGGAGTGGAGTAGGGGACAGCAAGGGGAGCGAGTAGAGATGGCTTCCTCTCATCATCTCCTGGCCTGGGGGCTGGGGTGGGTGGCCTAGGTGTGGGATTGGGCCAGGACAGGCCGGGGCCGCACCTCTCACCCAGGACCTCTCTGCTGACTTTGTGGTATATGTGATATTTACTTTTAAAACACAATCATGTGTTTGTGTGTATACATTTATATACGTGGGGAAGAGATATGAAACAAGATGGAGAAATGGGTAATTTCTTAATGTGGGGTTCAGTTTACCATTCTATTTTTTGCATATATTTGAAATTTTCTATAATTAAAAGAAAAAACGTTAAATATTTAGGCAGAACTACAAATTAAAGAGATCATAAGAATAAAATTCTGAGTCATAACTATAATGGATGGCCTAATAATAACTATAAAAATATAATATATTTAAGTGGGACAAAGATCATTTCAGAAAAGATATAGGCATTTTCAGGTACATTATGAAGAACATTCTAAAAGGGTTCCAATGTTTTTGTTAAAGGTTTTTTTAATGAGTACCATAATGACTTCTAATCTCACAGAGGAAAAACAAAAAATTAACAGTATATACTTCTTTTCAGTATGACTGCTAATCATATAAGATTATTAGAAGCAAACAATAATAAATCAGAAGATAAAGTTTCTCATAATTTTATTCTTCACTTAAAATTATGTAAAAAATTCTTTATAATCTCTCAGGATAACGTACCTGGGTTTCCATCATTGGCTTTTGGAAAGGAAATGTATCATGGTTGACACACCACAAAATGTCATTATCTTCATTTTCTGAGGCTGCCATCAGTAGAATACCTAAAAGTTTAATATGTAAAATCTTATATGATGTCAAATAATATATATCCTCAATAATCATAATTATTATGATTATTAGTGACATTAATAATTAGTGACATTAATACAGATACATAAATACACAGCATTAATCTTTATAAATAAACAAGTGGCAAAATAAACAAAAATAAATCCCCTAAAAGGATATATAATTAGTGCCAGGGTAGCATTATTAAGTGTTCTAGACCTGATACTGCATTTCTTTCAGGTAAACACAACTTGTTTTTTCACATTTTAACATTTCTAAAGTTATCATATGATCCAGCATTCCATTCTTAGGTATATAGCCAAAAGAAATGAAAATGTGTCCACTCAAAAACTTGTACATAAATGTTTATAACAACATCATTCATAATAGCCAAAAAAGAGAAACAACCCAAATGCCCACCAAATGAGGACTGGGTAATTATAATGTGGTACACTCATACAGTGAAATATTATTCAGCAAAAAATTTTTAAAAAAAAAAAAAAAAAAAAAAAAAAAAAAAAGAACCTGCTACAATAGATAAACCTTGAAAGCATTATGCTAAGTGAAAGAAGCCAGTCCTGTATTTTCCAACTCCATTTAAATGAAATGTCCAAAAGAGGCAAATCCATAGAAACAGAAAGTAGACTAGTGATTTCCCAGGGCTGGGAGAAGGGGGAAATAGGGAGTGACAGCTAATGGGTACAGGGTTTCTTTCTGCAGTGATGAAAATGTTCCAAAATTAGACAGTAGTGATAGTTGTACAACTCCGTGAATAAACTAAACACTAATAGATTGTACATTTTAAAAGGTATGAAATTATATCTCAATTAAAGCTGTTATTAAAAATGCAATGAAGGTACATGATACAATGTACTTGAAAAAATTCTATTTGTAAAGGAAAGTTTAATTTGGACGTTGAAAAATAAAATATTAGAAGACACAGTAGAATAGCAGAGAAAAGGCTTGAAAATGATTAGAAAATAAAAACAAATTGTTTTACAAATGCTTTCACATATTGGGGAAAACCACATATGGATTTTTCAAGTTTTGATGTTTAACTAGAATCTCATTTTTTAAACTTAATTATGAATCCAAAAGAGTTTGTTATTAAAATTTCATATTTTGACAGGCAAAACTCTCCATATCCCATAAAAACACTGACAAAGCAGGCATGGTATCAGAAAAGTCATTTTAAGTTTATAGCAGTTTATAACTGTTTATAACAGTTTATAACACTGATTTTGACCAGTGAGTTCATGTACAAGGCTAATAAAACAATTTTAAAAGTACTTACTTTAAAAAACTATATTTTTAATATATATGCCAATGAAAAATTTGAAATATAAGCTAATATAAAAAAAGAGTTCCTGGATTAAAAAAACTCAAAACATCCTGAACTTCACTGGAAATGTTATTTTCAAATGCCTCAAAATGCATTCTAATTTTAATAATTTTAAGAATCTAGTATTAAATCTGATAGTATTTCAGAATTTACCTTTACTATAGAGAGCTTTATGTACTTTTGAAGGCTTTTCCACCGTTGAAGATGCTGAGAATCCAGGAGGTAAGCGGATGTGGACCAGTGTCAATGTATTAGGGCGTGTCCATGGCTGTCTGAACGGACAAGTGCTGAAATACAGTCTTACACCTGATGATGGGGTAAAATTATCCATTATTAACAGGAAATAAAAGACATGAGGTACATGTGTTGTTGAAACAATTCCACAGAAAAACAAAGAACTCTGTTAAAGCCATATATCACTTTCCTGACTGATCTTAAATCCCCATGCGTACTACCAGCTGAAGTGGTTTCTAAGACATCACTTGGAATTGAGAGGTAAATCAACACATTTCAGTAGAAAGAACCTACAAGTATAAGACAAGGGAGCCTGCGTTCCAGTTCAGGCTCTGTCACTAAATGTTAGCCACTTTACCTTTCAGGCCTGGTTTTACATCTATAAAAAGAGGAGACGGAGTGAGTGGAATCTTCTGATTTTTCAAAAGCCTTAAATTTATGAATTATTAATATGGCTTATAATTGATACAGAAGTAAAAATATTTTCAGTCATAAATTTCCAAACCTGAAGATTATAAAAAGTTATCACAGTAATAGCACACATATAAATAAAACAACATACCTGCATGTGTGACAGCCAATAACTGACAGTCCAGTGATTCAGAGTTTTCAATCACTGCTATTTGAACAATTGGCTTAAAAACAGAACGATCTATGGTCCTAGAAGAAAGAAAAACTAAAGTTTATTTTTAAAATATATCTACTCAATTACAAGGAATATATTCCACCAGGATTTTTTTTTTTTTTGCGGTACGCGGGCCTCTCACTGTTGTGGCCTCTCCCGTTGCGGAGCACAGGCTCCGGATGCGCAGGCTCAGTGGCCATGGCTCACGGGCCCAGCCGCTCCGTGGAATGTGGAATCTTCCCGGACCGGGCACGAACCCGTGTCGCCTGCATCGGCAGGTGGACTCTCAACCACTGCGCCACCAGGGAAGCCCCTCCACCAGGATTTTTACATGTTTAAACATGCTAAAATAGTTTTAAGGCTACTTTTTAGGAAAGTAGTGCAAAAGGAGAAAGAACTGGCAAAAACCCTTGAATGTGTGTTCTTTACATTAATATCGTTAAGAGTAATCTTTTTTCAAAGACAAAGAAGGCTAAATCCATTGGGTAAATGGTTAATGGGGAATAAGGTGTTCTTAGAGCATCAAAATACCATTGTAAAGATTATCACTAATTAAAAAGGGGGAGGGCTTCCCTGGTGGCGCAGTGGTTGAGAGTCCGCCTGCCGATGCAGGTGACACGGGTTCGTGCCCCGGTCCAGGAAGATCCCACATGCCGTGGAGCGGCTAGGCCCGTGAGCCACGGCCGCTGAGCTGCGCGTCCGGAGCCTGTGCTCCGCAACGGGAGGCCACAACAGTGAGAGGCCCACGTACCGCAAAGAAAAGGGGGGGAAAATGAACCTTCATAATGGTGAGATCTGGTGAATACCACCTTAACCAAGTGTTCATAATAGGAAAACTGGTACTATGTGCGTCTTAATGTAATACTGTAAGAAGTTCGCATCATGTATGTGATATTGGCTAAAAACAATATTATCCTGGGACTTCCCTGGTGGTGCAGTGGATAAGACTCTGTGCTCCCAAAGCTGGGGGCCTGGATTTGATCCCTGGTCAGGGAACTAGATCCCACATGCATGCTGCAACTATGAGTTCTCATGCCACAACTAAAGAGGCCTCTTGCCGCAACTAAGAAGCCCTGGAGCCACAACTAAGACCTGGCAAAACCAAATAAATAAATAAGTAAATAAACAAAAACCAATATTACCCTGAATCTATAGATAAGGAAAAAAAAATTCAGAAAATGGGATATTCTACAAATAACTCTCCTGCCCCTCCCCACTAAACGTCAACATTTGAAAAAGGCAGTAAGAGGTCCGTTTTATATTAAAGAGACTAATGACCAACGTAGCTCATGTGCTCTGGCTGAATGTGGAGAAAAATGTAAAGAAAAACAGCTATGAAAGATTTGGAGGAGTACTGAGTAATTTTAATATGGACTATATAATTAGGATAACATTATAAAATTATTAATTTTTTAGGTGTGGTAATGATAATGTAGTATATAAGAGCTTAGGAGATGGAAGCTGAGGGATTTAAGGGTGAAAGTCATGTCTGGAACTTACTTTCAACTAGGTCTTAAGAGTGAGCAAATAAGGCAAAATGTTAACAACTGGTGAATTTAGATAAAGGGTATATCAGATTTTATCATGCTATTCTTTTCATTTTTCTGTGGATCTGAAAAAATCTTTCCCAAAAGAATTAGAAGAAAAAGGAAACTTTGTTTCAAATTGCCTGCCGTGAGAATTTTCTGGTCATTGAAGACCAAGGAAAACATGCTACCACTAGGATATCTGATTGTAGCAGTGACCCAGGCACACAGAAAACAGAAATTGAAAATCTGAGGTCTTTGTTAGGTGAAGAGAATTTCTGCAGCTAAGTCACTTGTGACATATGCAAATAGCAGTGTATAGTGCCTGAAAACTTGGCTTTTAGGTTGGATCTCAGCACTTACTTAGGAGTTAGACCTGAGGCAAATCATAACATCCCTAGTTTTAGTTTCCTCAAGAATACAGTGAGGTTAATACAACTGTGAAATTCTGTATTTCCTGAAACGTACTTGTGTCCATTATCAGACCAATGAAACTACCATGTAGACCTGTTAAAAGGGTGGAATAGTTAAAAACGGGGAAACTTTGAGACTTGCAGTTTCCTAGTCATAATACCTATAATGCCTGCACAGACCACTTAGAGCATAATTTCAAACTCCAGGGAAAATCACAGGTCAAGCTGTCCTTTTACACTGTAAAACCAGTCTGCCTTATGTTTCAAACCATCCAACATAAGAACAAAAGGAAGCATTGCTAGCAACTGTTTTAAACATAACCTACAATGTCACCTCCTTCAACGTTTCTTATTTTCGAGGAGGGAATAATTTTAGTATACTCCATATAAATAATATAATTATGCCTGCAAATGAAATGCCTGAGAAAAAATTACATACTACCTAGCAATGTTTCCAGCAGCAGAAACAATAGAATTCTGTGACACTGAGGCAACTCTGTTCATTCCTTGTCCATCATGGCCCAAATCATACACCTGTGAATAAAAAATCATACCCACTTAAACATGATTATAATCTGTATACACTTTATGAAATAAGCTTTTAAATAAACTTTTATTAAATAAACGTTTCCTTTTTAGGGATCCTTTAATTTTGGTACTTCATAGAGGTATGAAAACATTCAGAGATTAACAATTTCATAGAAAGGGGGCCTTAAGAAGCGGTTTGGGTTTTTTTTGTTTTTTGTTTTTTTTTAAAGCACACAGTTCATAGGAAAAGCCCAAGAGTGATTAAATCTTGTTCCTTAAAAACAGGGATATTCTCCCCCTCTTATATGGTGGTATAATATTAATACTTACCTGTATTACTCCTTTCTCTGATCGTGTATATAAAATATTTCTTGAATTATCAATTGCAATTTGAACAATAGGATCTAAAAATAAGACAGAGGAAGAAAAAAAATGGAGGTTAACAAATCAAACACAGTAGCCACTTACAACAAATTAAAATTGCTGATTTACATTCAGGGCTTTTCTTTTGTTTTGTAGGTAAGTCTTAGGGTAGTTGCACAAGGACAAAGCCAAGAAGCATTCAGGTCAGACAGCACGCGATAAAAAGCAAACATCAAATACTGTGACTGGGTTAAGAGCATCACGAATAAGTTATTCTGTCCTTTAAATTAATTTAAGCCAAACCAAAAATAAGTTCCAAATTATTCCTTCATTCAACATTTAATGAATGCTTACTATATGCTAGGAACACATAAAATAATTATACCTGGTCCATTCCTTCAAGAAACTTCCAGTTTAGTTTAATAATTCATTGTGTAAAAGAAAATAATTAAAAAATTCAGTCATATTAACATTTAGATATATTTATCTTACTTTACTGAAGCATTTTAAAATTACTTCACCTGCCTAAATCTCTCAATTAAAAACTCAGATATGTTCATTTTATGCTGGTTATTTCTTTCAGACCAGGCAAAACATGTATTAAATGTCTGAATGTCTAACTCTCTCACAAACACTGGTGGTTTAAGTATGTATAGCTATTGTAGACACATGTTCTATGGTGCTACATTTATAGGAACTTGGGAATAAAACTCATGCTGTCTGTTTTATCATCCCTCCTCCCTTTAAAAGATGATATGAATATATAACAAATACTGTTTAGTAAGAAACTGTTTCAGTTAACAATGAGAATTTCTGAAGAAAATGTTAGGTCAGTGATTTGTTAAAATTTTGTTTGCCAAATTTGTTTTCTACTCACCATCCTCAGAGAATGTGAACTGTAGTAATGAAGGAACAAGGAAAGAAAGTGCACTCTTTGAGTGGTTTATTTTCCTACACCTCTGGCTAAACCAGCCTGCTTCTGCCTTAAAAGAAAAAATTGAAAGACGTAAGACTTGTAAATGTAGGTACCTCCATCACAGCAACTATAATATACTCATGTTTATAAAGATTCTCAAATCTTAGTAAAATACCAATAATTGTAAAGTAAGACATACTACTCAAAAATAAGTACTGAGAAGTACTGAGTTCAGTCCTGTAATTAAAAATAGAAAACGTATTTAACGAAAATCAAATCACTGCTCTCAATGAAATCAGCTATGTCTATTCCAGCAACCTCAGTAATGCTATGTTAGTGAACTCATTTTAATTATCTTAAAAACTCCTATTTGAAAGCAGGTAAGGGAAATAATAAGCATAGTTTATAAGTGTCAAAAGTACATAGGATAGAGGTATTTTTATCTCTCCCCACTACTGCTAAAAGGAAATTTAAAAAATAGTAGCCACCACCATCATAATCTACAGTCTGCCCTTCAATGATCGAGCTTTGCCATACTTAAATCTACAACAAAATCTTTTTTTGTAGTTAACAAAACCAAGAGAAATTGGGTAAGGAAGAGATACAATATAACATAAAAAAGCTAACCTCAGTTCTAATCCTATTTCTGCCACTAATTAGCTGTGTGCCTATGAGAATACTTGTCTTATCAGTATCCTACTGTTTACCTTATGATAAAGGCAACAATACAGTAAGGGGGAAAATAATGGAGTAAAGGATACAAAGACATTTCAGAGTAAACACAAATGACCAATAAATACATGAAAAGATGCTCAACCCAACTAGTAATAAAAAACAATTGTCTTCTATCTGACTGGTCAAAATTAGTAAGTTATAAAATACCAGGGTTAGTGAGAGTGAGGAGGGAGAGGAAAGGGATACAATCACAGATGCCTGCTATGAGTCTAAAACTCTTAAGAGGGCAAAATGAAAATAGAAAATTCAGTTTTCAATACACATATACTATAATACAAGTATTAGAATTCTAAGTCTCCACACTAGAAAACTTTTACACATGTGCACAAGGAGGCTTGTAAAAAAACACTTATCACACCGTCATTTCTGAAAGGTATAATAAAAACCTAGAAGTCTATCAAGAAAGGAATTGTTCAATCATGTATCAATACATCCATTTTATGGACAATCATGCAGCAATCACAAAACATAACACATATCTATCTACCAGATACTGACAAGGAAAGACTTTCAAGGCAGTTAAATGAAAAAAGCCAATTATGGGAATTTCCTGGTGGTCCACTGGTTAGGGCTCGCCACTTTCGCTGCCTTGGCCCAGTTTCAATCCCTGGTTGGGGAACTAAGATCCCGCAAGCCACACGGCATGGGGAAAAAAAAAAAGGCAGAAAAAGGAAAAAAAAAGCCAATATGAAACAAAACTTAAGCAATAATACAAGTAAAAACATATACCCAGAAGTATACTATGTATTCGTATACGTGTATATACACAAATAAATACATATGTATTATCTATAGATATTTAAAGACATTTATAGGTATTTAGAAATGTATGCATCATATTCTACAAGGACATATACAGAACTGATAATGGCTGTTACGTTTGCGGGGAGGACTGGGTTTTACAGGTATGGTGTAGTCATGAAGGACTACAACTTTAACTGCATGTTTGACTACTTTCCATAAGAATATATTAACATGCTATATAATTAGAAGATAAAGACTAAAGCTTATCAGAAACTAACACAACACTGTAAATCAACTATCCTCCAATAAAAAAATTAATTAAAAAAAAAGACAAAAGCTTATCTATTCTTACTCCATCAAGAGGGAGGAAAATGAAAATGTTTACAAATGCCAGACTTACTTGGTATGCTACTTCATATAAACAGCCATCCTTTCCAGCCAAGAAAATCCTGCCATTATCAGTGGAAGTTATTGTTAAAAGGTAAGTATTATCAGTAGGAAGAGAATATAAAGGATCTGGAAGTAACTGCATTCCACCACACATACTGTCATTGAGAACTCCAGAACCTATTTTTTTTAAAAGAAAGAATATAGGAATCACTTTAAGAGCTTTTTAATAGTTATAAAACAATCACTGTATTATCTTCAGAATTGATATTCTTACTGAATTCATGATATGCTCAAAAATTTCAAAAAAATGTATGTATAACATATATTTCAAAATTACTATAAAAAGTCTGATACAAACAGTTTTATGATTCATGTTAAACAGAACCTATAGTATGTATATATAAGATGTAAAATATATAGCACATATATATATAACATAGTAAAACATCAAATAAAAAAACTAACCCGAAGCATTAAATTTTGGAAGAAAGCCTGGGGATATGGTAGTAATAATCATTAATTTTTTCTTTTTTCCCCCCACCCCACCCCAATAATCATCAATTTGAGGCTCTGAAATTCAACATTATTTTACCTAAAACACTGGTAGAATGCAAAAGAAACCACTGAATATGCATGTAATGAATTAATTGATGGCTTCTTACTTTAAGGGAAAGAATAATATACATTTCAATGTTTCATATGTTAAAATGGACATTCAAAAAATTAAAAATGAAGAAATTGAAGGCATTATTTAAAAATTACCAGGGCAACTATTTCTCTACTATTACCCTTCCTTTATATTGGACATTAAAGAAATGTACACTGATATGGTAAATAAATCCAAAATAATTTCTGGTGGAGTTATTAACCTGAAAGATACCATACCTACAGGGAAATATTTTCCTATGAGCAAATAGACCAGAAAATTAACTTAGTGAAAAAGATTAGTTTTCAATTATAATATTAAATTGAGCAACATATTTTTATTTTAAAAAACACAACATGTGGGGACTTCCCTGGTGGTCCAGTGGTTAAGACTCTGCGCTTCCACTGCAGGGGGTGCGGGTTCCATCCCTGGTTGGGGAAGTTCCATATACCATGCAGGGTGTGGCCAAAAAAACAAACCCCCAAACCTCCCACAACATGCGGGTTGCTATACCTGTTTGCAAATTAGTATAACTGAGTCCAAGAATCACTACATCCACAGGGGTTGCCAAAACCAGAAGATGTCGTACGTGAGGTTGAAAGATGCCTAAGATAAAATAAACATGAGTTAGGCACTACTTTCTGGAAAACACCCATCATTTAAGCATTAACAGAAAATGGTTACCTTAATATGAGCTATGGGTTAACCAGCATATGAAAAGTGTGAAGCTAATTTAATGTTGATGCTAAAACATTACCACTTATGATCATGTAAATAAGTAGAGAGTAGTAAAAAAACCAACCAACCAAACAAAAACCCAAATCTTAGACACAAACACTTCAGTATTTAATGACATTTAAAATCAGTGTTACAACATTCATAACAGGGGACTTTAACACCCCACTTTCACCAAAGGACGGATCCGAAAAAGAAAATAAATAAGGAAACACAAGCTTTAAATGATACATTAAACAAGATGGACTTAATTGATATTTATAGGACATTCCATCCAAAAACAACAGAACACACTTTCTTCTAAAGTGCTCATGGAACATTCTCCAGGAGAGATCATATCTTGGGTCACAAATCAGGCCTTGGTAAATTTAAGAAAATCGAAATTGTATCAAGTATCTTTTCCGACCACAACGCTATGAGACTAGATATCAATTACAGAAAAAAAGAACTGTAAAAAATACAAACACATGGAGGCTAAACAATACACTATTAAATAACCAAGAAATCACTGAAGAAATCAAAGAGGAAATCAAAAAATACCTAGGAACAAATGACAATGAAAACAGGATGACCCAAAACCTATGCGATACAGCAAAAGCAGTTCTAAGAGGGAAGTTAATAGCAATACAATCGTACCTCAAGAAACAAGAAACATCTTAAACAACCTAATCTTATACCGAAAACAATTAGAGAAAGAAGAATAAAAAACCCCCAAAGTTAGCAGAAGGAAAGAAATCATAAAGATCAGATCAGAAATAAATGAAAAAGAAATGAAGGAAACAATAGCAAAGATCAATAAAACTAAAAGCTGCTTCTTTGAGAAGATAAACAAAATTGATAAACCATTAGCCAGACTCATCAAGAAAAAAAGGGAGAAGATTCAAATCAACAGAATTAGAAATGAAAAAGGAGAAGTAAAAACTGACATGGCAGAAATACAAAGGATCATGAAAGATTACTACAAGCAGCTATATGCCAATAAAATGGACAACCTTGAAGAAATGGACAAATTCTTAGAAAAGCACACCTTTCCGAGACTGAACCAGGAAGAAACAGAAAATATAAACAGACCAAACACAAGCACTGAAATCGAAAGTACGATTAAAAATCTTCCAACAAACAAAAGCCCAGGACCAGACGGCTTCACAGGGGAATTCTATGAAACATTTAGAGAAGAGCTAACACTTATCCTTCTCAAACTCTTCCAAAATGTAACAGAGGAAGGAACACTCCCAAACTCATTCTACAAGGCCACCATAACCCTGATACTAAAAAAAAAAAGTCACAAAAAAAGAAAACTACAGGCCAATATAACTGATGAACATAGATGCAAAAATGCTCAACAAAATACTAGCAAACAGAATCCAACAGCACATTAAAAGGATCATACACCGGGCTTCCCTGGTGGCGCAGTGGTTGAGAGTCCGCCTACCGATGCAGGGGACACGGGTTTGTGCCCTGGTTTGGGAAGATCCCACATGCCACGGAGCGGCTGGGCCCGTGAGCCATGGCCGCTGAGCCTGCACGTCAAGGAAAAAAAACATATGATAATCTCAATAGATGCAGAAAAACCTTTTGACAAATTCAACACCATTTATGATAAAAACTCTCCAGAAAGTAGGAATAGAGGGAACCTATCTCAAAATAATAAAGGCCATATATGACAAACCCACAGCCAACATCATTCTCAATGGTAAAAAACTGAAACCATTTCCTCTAAGACCAGGAACAAGACAAGGCTGTCCTATCTCACCACTACTATCCAACATAATTTGGGAAGTTTTAGCCACAGCAATCAGAGAAGAAAAAGAATTAAAAGGAATCCAAGTTGGAAAAGAAAAAGTAAAGCTGTCGCTGTTTGCAGATGATATGATACTATACATAGAGAATCCTAAAGATGCTACCAGAAAACTACTAGAGCTAATCAATGAATTTGGTAAAGAAGCAGGATACAAAAGTAATGCACAGAAATCTTTTGCATTCCTATACACTAATAATGAAAAATCTGAAAGAGCAATTAAGGAAACACTCCCATTTACCACTGCAACAAAAAGAATAAAATACCTAGGAATAAACCTACCTAAGGAGACAAAAGACCTGTATGCAGAAAACTATAAGACACTGATTTAAGAAATTAAAGATTATACAAATAGATGGAGAGATATACCATGTTCTTGGATTGGAAGAATCAACATTGTGAAAACGACTATACTACCCAAAGCAATCTACAGATTCAATGCAATCGTATCAAAGTACCACAGGCATTTTTCACAGAACTAGAACAAAAAATTTCACAATTTGTATGGACACACAAAAGACCCCGAAGAGCCAAAGCAATCTTGAGAAAGAAAAACGGAGCTGGAGGAATCAGGCTCCCAGACTTAAGACTATACTACAAAGCTACAGTAATCAGGACAGTACGGTACTGGCACAAAAACAGAAATATGGATCAATGGAACAGGATAGAAAGCCCAGAGGAAAACTCATGCACATATGGTCACCTTATCTTTCATAAAGGAGGCAAGACTATACAATGGAGAAAAGACAGCTTCTTCAATAAGTGTTGCTGGGAAAACTGGACAGCTAAACGTAAAAGAATGAAAATTAGAACACTCCCTAATACCATACACAAAAATAAACTCACAATGGATTAAAAATCTAAATGTAAGGCCAGACAGTATAAAACTCTTAGAGGAAAACGTAGGCAGAACACTCTCTGACTTAAATCACAGCAAGATCCTTTTTGACCCACCTCCTAGAGAAATGGAAGTAAAAACAAAAATAAACAAATGGGACCTAATGAAACTTAAAAGTTTTTGCACAGCAAAGACGAAAAGACACCCCTCAGAATGGGAGAAAATATTTGCAAATGAAGCAGCTGACAAAGTATTAATCTCCAAAATTTACAGGCATCTCATCCAGCTCAATATCAGAAAAAGAAACAACCCAATCCAAAAATGGGCAGAAGACCTAAGTAGACATTTCTCCAAAGAAGATCTACAGATTGCCAGCAATCACATGAAAGGATGCTCAACATCACTAATCATTAGAGAAATGCAAATCTAAACTATAATGAGGTATCACCTCACACTGGTCAGAATGGCCATCATTAAAAAATCTACAAACAATAAATGCTGGAAAGGGTGTGGAGAAAAGGGAACCGTCTTGCACTCTTGGTGGGAATGTAAATTGATACAGCCACTATGGAGAACAGTATGGAGGTTCCTTAAAAAACTAAAAATACAACTACCATACGACCCAGCAATCCCACTACTGGACCATAATTCATTGTTCATTGCAGCTCTATTTACAATAGCCAGGACATGGAAGCAACCTAGGTGTCCATCAACAGATGAATGGATAAAGAAGATGTGGCACATATATACAAAGGAATATTACTCAGCCATAAAAAGAAATGAAATGAGTTATTTGTAGTGAGGTGGATGGACCTAGAGTCTGTCATACAGAGTGAAGTAAGTCAGAAAGAGAAAAACAAATACCATATGCTAACACATATATATGGAATCTAAAAAATAAAAAAAAAAGGTCATGAAGAACCTAGGGGCAGGACGGGAATAAAGACGCAGACCTACTAGAGAATGGACTTGAGGACACGGGGAGGGGGAAGGGTAAGCTGGGACAGAGTGACAGGGTGGTGTGGACAGATATACACTACCAAATGTAAAACAGATAGCTAGTGGGAAGCAGCTGCATCACACAGGGAGATCAGCTCGGTGCTCTGTGACCACCTAGAGGGGTGGGATAGGGAGAGTGGGAGGGAGACACAAGAGGGAGGAGATACGGGGATATATGTATACATATAGGTGATTCAGTTTGTTATACAGCAGAAACTAACACAACACTGTAAAGCAATTATACTCCAATAAAGATGTTAAAGAAAAGAAAAAGAAGATATGGCACATATATACAATGGAATATTACTCCGCCATAAAAAGCAACGTAACTGAGTTATTTGTAGTGAGGTGGATGGACTTAGAGACTGTCACACAAAGTGAAGTAAGTCAGAAAGAGAAAAACAAATACAGTATGCTAACACATATATACGGAATCTAAAAAAAAAAAATGGTTCTGAAGAACTTAGGGGCAGGACGGGAATAAAGACGCAGACCTACAAGAAAATGGACTTGAGGACATGGTGAGGGGGAAGGGTAAGCTGGGACGAAGTGAGAGAGTGATAAGGACATATATATACTACCAAATGTAAAACAGATAGCTAGTGGGAAGCAGCCGCATCGAACAGGGAGATCAGCTCGGTGCTTTGTGACCACCTGGATGGGTGGGATAGGGAGGGTGGGAGGGAGGGAGACGCAAGAGGGAGGAGATATGGGAATATATGTATGTGTATAAATGACTTACTTTGTTATAAAGCAGAAACTAACACACCATTGTAAAGCAATTATACTCCAATAAAGATGTAAAAAAAAAAAAACTTATGCAAACTTGAAAAGATAAAAAAAAAAGACTAACAAAAAGCAAGATAAAATTCAAGAATTATAGTTTAACAATTTTAAAGGCAGACTCATTTATACCATAAGGTTAGTAAATTGTTAAATATTCCTAATCACTTTTTATATTTCTAATTAGAAGTAATTTAAAACAAAACTTCAATAGGAAAGTTAATTACTTAAAGTATAATATCATTTAGTCCTAAAACATTTGGAATCTTATGTACAAACATAATTTAATCTTTATATTTTTATTTCTTACCAGCTTTTGGTTTCACAAGCCCCACAGCAAGAATAGTCTCATTAAGTCCATCAAAATAGGCAAGGTCTCCTCTGTCAACAGTTGAAGAAAAAACATGTTACACATGTAAAGGAAAAAGTTTTATAATGTTCTTCAAGACTACAGAATATAATGAACCAGCAAACAAAACTGTTTTAGTTCCAAGACTCAGGCACACAGACCTACCTAAGGCTAAGCGGAAACCAGGAAAAAGCGGAATGCTGGTCCCCATTCCAAACATTCCCCCACCAGGTTGCAAGTCTCAAGTAACAACAATCTACTCCTGCGGCAGGGGCAAGAGGACCCTCTCAGAAGAACAGGCTCACAGGGAGAGCCTGTTGCTGGGGGAGAAACAGGAACACTGAGAAAAAATCCAGCAACCCAATCTGTACGCTAAGTGCAAAATAATTCTAAAGGAATTTGAAACCTGTGGTCCACTGAAGGTAACCACTGCACCAACAAAACCACACTCGGCTTAACTCCTGACTTGGAAAAAGTCAACTCCCTCACAATAAAGGCCTACCTGCTAGGCTCTAGCAAAGGAAGAGACACGCCCATTTCTAAGGATAAAGGGTATTTATTGCAGTATTCACTGTCCTATACATGGTGTCTGGCTTTGAGTAACAAAACATGAGCAAAAAAGCAAGCAAAAAAAAGCCCCAGTGTCAAGAAACAAAGCAATCAACAGAACCAGAGTCAGATGTCTGAACTATCAGACAGGAAATTTTAAATAAATATAATCAATATAGTATAGGCTCTAATAAAAATGATGAGCAATATGTATAAACAGGTAAGGAATTTCAGCAAAGAAAATAAGTAGAAATAAGCCAGTGAAAATGTTAGAAATAAAAAGCACAGCACAAAGAATGTCTTATATGGACTTCTCAGTAGACTTGACGAAAGAATCAGTAAACATGAAGTTAAAGGTCAATAGAAATTGTCCAAATTGAAATAAAAAGAGAAAAAGGAGTGGCACATCCAAACAGAGCATCCAAAATTTGTTGGAAAACATCAAGCAGTCTAACAAAAGTATAACAAATCTCAGAAGAGAAAGGAAGAGAACAGGAAAGAACAAATACTTTAATAAGACAATGGTTGAAAAATTTTCAAAAATAGCAAAGACTTCAAACCTAGATCCAATACGCTCAGAGAACAGCAAGCAGGATAAATACCAAGAAAAAAAAATGATCCAGACTTTGAGGAAAACTGGTTGTCCTGCAAAGGGCCACACAAGTGGACAGAAAACACCTACATGGCAACCTACGTGGGGCCAGGTTTCCCCATTTTCCCAATGGTGTGGAATTACACAGGCTCCTTCAACAACTGACACAGCCCCCAGAACTAAGAACAATATTGGGAGAGCTGGGGATTAGAGAAAAGTGAATTGAACAACAATACGTTTCTATCATCCAGATGGAACTGGGATTTGTAATAGAAAGCTATCGGAATAACTGAAATGAAGGCTAAGGTTTTTACAGAATTGAATTTAGGAAGTAAAGATTTATATCCAGTACCTGTGCCTTGATTTTTTCAATAAACACAATATTCAAATAATTTTTCTTTAAATGAGTTTAGTTTGAACACACAATAAGGTTGAACCACACTTTCCATGTGGGCAGGGACTATGTTTATTCAGTACTATTCAAGCACAAAAAGTGATAATGATAAGCTCAATGTGGTTTTTAAATGAATAAGTTAGAAGTCAATGGAAGTATAAAAATTTCATTAAAGTGTAAACACTTTTCAACGAAATTATTCTCACATTTATCTATTTTGTAATTTTCTTGCATTAGGTTTTCTTGAAGAGATCAATGCCTAAAGGAACAGCTTCCACTCTTTAGTTTAAAATTGAATATGTTATGTGTAATATAACAAACTGGGGCAACGTTCATGGTACATGAAGAACAATCTCAACCTTATATCACTATTATTATGACTATATACCATTTCAACAATAAAAATAGCTAGGAAAATTTCTAATTAAAAAAAGAACAGCAAATAAAAATAGTTTAAGCTACAAGTTCTCATATAGTGTCAGTTTTGATTCAATGACACTGTATGTTTCTAACAAGTATGTTAATTACTCAGGAGCAAGACTAACATCTTAATATGGATCTTCCTCTGGTTATCTCACCCCTCACCTAAAGATAATACGATGGAGAACTGGAAGGTAAAATTTTTCTCCAAGTAGCCAAGAGTAAGATCATCAGATCAATAAACTTTAAACAAGAATGCCTTGGGCCTTCACTCATACTCTTTTATACACATTTAATTTACACAAGGTCAAGCCCACAGAATAACAACAAAACTGTTAAGATACTTCAATAAACTAACATCCTCCCACTCCATGATACGCAGGGAAAACAGAGGTCTTTAAAAATCTCAAACCATCTCTCAAAGAATTACTGATAGACTATCATTATTATAGGAGTTGGGGAAATAATACTGCTGTTACTCAGAGTGGTACCCAGATCCCCAGCATCACCTGGGAGCTTGTTACAAATGCAGACTCCTAAGCCTTAATGACTAAAACATAATCCATATCTTAACCCCATCCCCACGTTGGTATATACACTGAGAAGCACTGACCCGGATGTTAGACGAATGAAAGATAAACCAGGCAGCTTTTAATGAGTAGAATACTAGTTGTAATAAAGATAATTTAAATTCTAACCATGCTAAAGCAAACCAGTCATAAACACATACCCATCTTCGTAGTTCCACATGAATATGTCACTGTCGATTGTGAGCCAAGCTCTACTGATAGGAGGGAACACGCCCATCATGCAGTTACACTGCATATCTGAGGTAGTGTGGATGTAAGGTAGAAAGATTTCAATCTCATTTTTCTTAAACTTGTTTCAAAAGATTTTGATTTAGGGCTTCCCTGGTGGCGCAGTGGTTGGGAGTCCAGCTGCCGATGCAGGGGACGCGGGCTCGTGCCCCGGTACGGGAGGGTCCCGCGTGTGGCGGGGCGGCTGGGCCCGTGAGCCATGGCCGCTGGGCCTGTGCGTCTGGAGCCTGTGCTCCGCAACGGGAGAGAAAAAAAAAAAAAGATTTTGATTTAAAATGTATGATTAGGGCTTCCCTGGTGGCACAGAGGTTGAGAGTCCGCCTGCCGATGCAGGGGACACGGGTTTGTGCCCCGGTCCGGGAAGATCGCACATGCCACGGAGCGGCTAGGCCCGTGAGCCATGGCTGCTGAGCCTGCATGCATCGGGAGCCTGTGCTCCGCAACGGGAGAGGCCACAACAGTGAGAGGCCCGCGTACCGCAAAAAAATAAAATAAAATAAAATAAAATAAATAAAATGTATGATTAAAAAATCATGACTTATTCACTCTTCAATCAAAAGAGCAAATGAAGTATCTTTATTTCCAATGAGTTTAATGAAAGCCATAGTGTATGACAGAAATATTTATTATAACTTCTAAATAAAGCTATCTGACCATTTATAATGTACTCTAAATAACAAATGTAATGTTTTTGCCATTACTAACTTAAAAAAATATTGATTCTGAGTAATACCATTGGACTTTAACAGTATAAACTGTTTCACTGGACCAGTTTTTCCAATGGTATAAAAGAGTGATTAAAAAAAAACAAAAAAAACAAAAAACAGGGACTTCCCTGGTGGTGCAGTGATTAAGAATCCGCCTGCCAATGCAGGGGACACGGGTTTGATCCTTGGTCCAGGAAGATCCCACATGCCGCGGAGCAACGAAGCCCGCGCACCACAACTGCTGAAGCCCACAAGTCTAGAGCCCATGCTCTGCAACAAGAGAAGCCCCCGTTTGCCACAAGCAGAGAAAGCCTGCACTCAGCAATAAAGACCCAACGCAGCCAAAAATAAAAATAAATAAATTTATAAAAAAACTAAGAAAAACAGTCGGCATGCTAAAGTCGCAGCCAGTTGACAATCTACAAGCCTCGTATAAACTGAAAAATAGACAAAGAATTATTTACGTAATTATAAGATAATGAAACAATTGTGAAAACAAAATAATTTCCGAATTAAAGAAATATCTCTTGTAGATAGTATAGTATTACCAGAGAATTAAAGAATATTAAGAAACTAAGCAAGGGTAGAGTATATGATAAGGTATATTATTTATTTAATGACACTATTTTACAAAGTCTCAGAGAAACAATGAAAATATAAATTGGATTTTACTAGTTTTTCTATTTATTTTACAAGCATTTTCCCTAATTTTTCATTTCTTTTTTTTCTAAATCACACTGTATTGAAATATGAAGCCCTTTACCCTGAACAGATTAACATACTTTTAAAAGTCAGATTAAATTTTTATATAGCATCTTGATGCCTTTATTATGAGAGTTACAGACTGATTTTTATAAAAGCTTCCTAGCAAAGAACTATATAGTCCTTTTATAGAGTATGCCACACTTTAAGAAAAACAAATAAAATCTTATTTTTAGAGGATAAGAAAACTCCTCTAACTTCTCAGTCTATGAAGATGGCATGAGTATCAATACTTCAGTTTCTTATACCTTTAGATACAGATTCTTACTGTAATCCTTAGAAATACAATAAATTATAAACTTCAATTCTAAGACACCAGTAAGTGTAAAAACACACCAAAAACTTTTTGGGGGGTATTTGCAGAAGAAAATACCTTGCAGTTTTATTTTAAACATTTTCAGAGCCACTTCCCAGTTCTAAAATGTTAACATACAGGAAAAAATAAAAACAAAAATCATGGGTCTTTGAACTGAAAAAGAGTGGTAGTAAAAAATTCCCTGTATAGCACTTAATTGGAAAGTAATGCCTTGTCATATATCATTCAAAAATGCAGAGTTGCTTGTAAACAATTTACTCTCCTCAATGCCCCCAAACAATTAAAATGTGACTCAATTTTCAACATTCAATCTTCGATGAAATTTTCTAGGCACATGGCAAACTACCCACATACTTAAAATGTATTTTAAATAAAACCTTATAAGAACTTATACACAATGTGCTAATTAAACACAAAACTAGAATTATAATAATGAGAATACCAATTTTTAAATTTTTTAAAGAGTTAAATACAAAGTAATAGGATACGTCCAAACTGTTCAACAAGTTCAGGTGGGAGAGGAACTCTTCGAATGGAACTGATCTCTGGCAGGTTGGGTACTGACAGCAAACCAGGTCCTTGTAGAGGATAATCCATATCTGACATGCCAGAAACAGTGGGATTATCTACAAAAAATAAAATTAAAAAAGCGCATTTATTTAAAATAATAATGTATTGGGCATCAAATGGGCATACAGAAGTATTGCAAGCTACAGAAAAATTGTGTATCTGGTTCTAAAGGTATAGAGAGAATAAAGTAATTCTGATCTGACACAAAGGAGGCCTGATAAATTCCAATGTTAAGATGGGGTGCAATTACTGGTTTCAACACTGAACAGAAGGTTATCTTTCACAAAGACTTTCTCCATAAGAAAAGAAATGTTTAGTTCAATAATTTATAGTGTTTTCCTATTATTTTACTAATCTGAAATAGGAAAAAAATTATAAAACAGCTCTGTTATTCTCAGATAAAAACAACTGTGGACAAACAAAATACTGACTGGGGAAAAAACAGCATTTCCTTTCCCACTTAAAAATTTAAAGATTAAAACAATCCATGCCTTTTCCCGTTATGTATCCACCCCCCACCCTCAGACCAATATACAAATAAAGGCAAACCTCAGAGACGTTGTGGGTTTGGTTCCAGACCACTGCAATAAAATGAACATGCCCAGAAGTGAGTCACATTAATTTTTTGGTTTTCCGGTGCATGTAAAAGTTATGTTTACACTATACTGACGTCTAAGTATGCAACAGCATTATGTCTAAAAAAACAATGTACACACCTTAATTAAAAAAATATTACTAAAATATGCTGTCACCTGACAAGGCAGGGGTGCCACCAATCTGTTAAAAAAAAACAGTATCTGCAAAGTGCAATAAAACAAACCACAGTAAAATGAGGTATGCCTGTAATTCCACAAAAGCAATATTTTATGGGGGGGGGGAGTGGGAGAGAATCAGACTACTCTATAAACTGCTCTCAACTGGCAACCTTCTCTTCCTCTAAAGCCCAGACACTAAGGGCAAGAGCAGGCTGGTCTATTCCGCCTGTCCTTCCTAGTCCTGAGCAAGGTATTTTAGTTCTGACTATTTACTATTATTATTTACTCAGGCACCTTTTCAGCCTCTCTAGAGTACAAAGATGTTGGGGGAAACTGACATATAAAACAAATTTTTAAATGTATTATGAAAAATTTTTAAATTTATACAACTAGAGAACAAATGCAATCAATCCCTATGTATTGAGTATCCAGCTTCAAAAATTACCAGTAACATGCCCAGTCATGTTTCATATATGTCAGTCACTATCCACTTTTTCCCTAATGTGTTTTTTGAAGCGAATCCCAGACGTTCCATTTACTCTTAAAACATAATTTTGATAGAACATTACACATGTTAAACTGCAGTAGGAACACAAAGGATGGAATTAATAACTCTGGTGAGGATATAAACCTCACTAGAGTTATTCCTGGTTGAGAAAGGCTTCAGAGAAAGTGGTATTTAATGGAGTCTGGAAGAATAGCTTGTCAGGCAAAGAAGAACATTCTAGAAATGATGAAGAGTACATGTAAAATGAAATCCTGAAGAGGGGGTTCTTATGGGAAACCTGTTAAATTCAGCATAACTGGAACAAGGAGGTCGAGAATAGGATGGAAGAGGGAAAGGAAATTTGGTTGAAGAGGTAGATGTGTGTAAAGGTGGATAGGTTGGACTGGGGTCAGGTATGATGAGAAGACCAGAATGTATGGACTGTTTTTACACCTTGCTTTCAGAAATAAGGAGTACAAAGCGAAGAGTGCTACTCAGGATGAGAGTTGCTAATAGGCCACTCAGTTCTTTTAAGACAAGCCCACTGGTAAGTAGCTGTTAGGAGTAAATACTCTTTGCTTTGTTTCTGTCTTTCCTCTGATTATAAGTCAATTAATGACTTTTTATAAATCGTCAAAGCTGTCTTTTAGGTTTACATTGCAGATTAACCTGGTTACATTATCTTGGTTCTCGCCGACCAAAAATCTTGTTTTTATCTTATTTACTCTTCTCCAATTTCCACCTCACAAAGGGGGTCACTTTTTTTCTAGCAACTTGTGTGATTCTATATGCCTTGAGGAGCCTGGGCTTAATTTAAAACAGATAAACAGAATATTTTACGGACACCTCTCTTTGTTGGCACAAAAATCTGCTTTTCCCTCCGTGTTCACCCATCATCAGTGCTGATTTCCCTTCATTCCGCTGGTAGTTCTTTTTAACACCTTTAAGGACTTCATATTACACTAACTCCATACAAAATAAGCATATCTCTGAGCGAACATAGTAAATTTCCAAATTAACTTCGTATGCTCTCCAATTTTACTAAAACATTAATATGAGGTATTAACAAGGATGAGAATTGGATCAGGTGATCCTTCTCATCTGGTCTTAGCGATACACACTTGGAGGCAATGAGAAGCTCATTAAGGCTGGAAACTTTGCCTCTTTCTGCTTCAAATGGGGGCTTGCTCCTCATTCCTATCCCCTGAGGTGCCTGTAATGAAGAAAGTGAGAAGGAAAAACATTGAAAATGGGCTCTTTTCCGCCCTTCAAAATGCAGCAAACAGCGTCCCAGATCTCAGGGTATCTTCGCCGATTCACCCTGCGGATAAGGACCTATTTAGGGAGTCAGACGAGAGTCCTTTGGGATGAGAAACAGTCACCAACTGGGCAACGATCACTCACTTGGGGCAGACACCATGAGCAGATCGGAAAGGTCCGGGTACATGCGGTCTTCTTGTAACTGACGGTCGATGAGCCGCCCCGCATTTTCCAAAGCTTCCTGCAGGGCTGCGGCCGACGTGGACGCCGGCATTGCCGAGCCCAGCAAAGAAGACGGCATATCGAAAATCGGAGACAACAGCGACCGGAGAAAGTCAAAAAGCAAGGAGAAATAAGAGAAATCCCAAGACGCTAGCTCAGCCCCAAAGCTTAGGGCGCGCGCGCCAAACAAGCGCCCCGGCGCCAGTGCATGACGTGCTTCCGGTTCATAGGGTGGGGAATATGAAGCCAGCTTTTCGGCGCTGGGAAGAGGAAGCTGTTAGAGGGGGCTGGACGTTGGGGGTGGAGCTAGTGAGCGGGAGGTGCTTCGAAGTGGGCAGGCTGGTTGTTCTGGTCGGGAGGGGGAAATCGGTGGTGGGAGTGGAGGAAGGGAGGGAAGGAGAGAAGAAGGGGAAAGGGGAGGGACTGGGAAAGGGGAAGGATGGGATGGGGTCGGTAGGGGTGGGGAGCAGGAGGGAGCGGGGTCCGGGTAAGTGCGAGCCGGTTAGTGCGGGGGCAGCGCAAGGATGCTCGGGTTCTTGTGGGTTTAGCGCGCGCTTGGATCTGAGTGCCTCGAGCTTCGGGGATCGGAAACCTGCAACTGCAACTATTTTGAGTATGCGTGTCAATTTGGTGCTGCAAATAACTTGTCTTCTGAGAGTGGATAGGAGTTGGTAGCTGTTTGTTAAAAAAAGTTTACATATAAACCAAAATTTCACTAGAAATATGGGCTTCGGTGTAAATTAAAATTCATCATGTTTTCTATTTCTGTGTCGTTACCATTTGACTTTGTGGTACGTTACTGTGAAAAATTATGTTTATGGAATCTTCACAGCGTACCTGATGCCTTGCTTTATTTCCCATTTCAGAGGGGAAGCAGGTGGTTCTAATTCACTGCTTCATCCCCAGCACATAGTAGAGGGACTGATATAGAGTAGGCCACCTAATATATCATCTTATACAGCAACTGAATTCTGAATTTGTGTCAGGCATTGTACCTGTGCAGGGAATATCAAACTGAAACAACATTCCTCTTCTCAAGGTGCTTTATGCAGGGACACACAGGCAAAAAAAAACAACAACAGTGCATCACCATATTTTGTCTATGGGGTATGTATTAACTGCAGTAAAAGGGTAAGAGAAATGAGTGAGGAGAGGCAGGATGGGCTTCATTTCATGCAGAAGGCAGCTGGAGTGGTTAAAACAAAGCAGTAGTCTTCAAAGAGCAGTCCTTATTTAGAATACTTAGCATTAGTCCTTATTTAGAGTCTCACCTAAGTTACATCCGATTATATTCATAGTTTTGCAAATCAATAGCTGAATTGCTCTGAATTGGTCTTTTGCTATTTGAATTACTTTTTACTGCCTCAAATAAAGCGTTGACTAAATTTCTGAATACTAAAAATACTGTGATATTACAGATCTATACATATAATTTAAAATTTCATAGCAAGTATACCAAGAAAAATTAGATTTGTATTACTGGTAGATAAATAGGCAGAGGGGTCGCCAGTTGTCAGTTTTCTTTTATTCGGTAGACTACAGATTGAAAACTGACAGTCTGTCACAGGGTTGGTTTGTTTTTAATTTTTTTTTTTTTTTTTTTTTTTTTGCGTTACGCGGGCCTCTCACTGTTGTGGCCTCTCCCGTTGCGGAGCACTGGCTCCGGACGCGCAGGCTCAGCGGCCGTGGCTCACGGGCCCAGCTGCTCCGCGGCATGTGGGATCTTCCTGGACCGGGGCACGAACCCGTGTCCCCTGCATCGGCAGGCGGACTCTCAACCACTGCACCACCAGGGAAGCCCTGTTTTTAATTTGAGACAAAAAAAATACAATAGAAAGTTTTCAACTCTACAAATTGGATGTCTAACAATACTGGTCTAATAGTCCTGCACACAGCAACAGCATTTCCAAGGGTCTAAGTCCAAGACCCTCCATTCATTTACATATTGCAATGGCTGCTTTTCAGCTGCAACTGTTGAGTTGAATAGTTGGTACACAGACCACATGGACTCAAAGCCTCAGATATTTACCATGCAGCCCTTTATGTGAAAATTTTGCTGAAGACATCTCAAGAATAAAGATTCTAAAACTTTTGATACCTTTAAAAATTATTAAGGAGTCCAAAGAGGTTTGGTTTTTGTGTGGATTGTTGATAAAAAGTTAATCAGTCGATCTAAAAAAGAAATGGAAAAATTTTTTTGTGCCAAGCTGAGGATTATAACCCGAAACAGCATCTCAGAAAGCTCTAAGGACTGTTCCAATCATTAGAAGTCAAAACACAGTTACATAAGTTTTTCGAAACAGAGGGCTGTACATTCAATGACATATTACTGACAGTTTACACAATCCAGATCTAACCATCATCTTGGCCACTTTCAAGATCAAGAAGGAACGTTATCTTTTAGGGAGTTGTCTTGTTGATGCTAGGAGAATGTTGCTCTGTATGGTTGAGCAGGTATTTCCGCTGATGGAGGAGGTTTGGTTGATACAAAATGCATATACACAATGCACAGTAGAGAGGAGAGAGAAGGTCAAAAGGCAGAGAAATGTTTTTGTGTTTGAATTTTTCTTGTCTTGCGATAAAATATGAATTTTATTTCACAGGGTTATTTTTGTTAATAATTGCTAATATCTCATAAAAATGAGAAATTTAAAAAATAACTTATTTAAAAGAATAAGCCTAATCCTCGTTAATATAAATAACACATTTTATGAAAAATCGCCATAGTTTCTAAAACCAAACCATTAGTGAGAAGAATGCTGTTATTTTACATTTTTGCAGATCTCTTAAATGTTTGGCTAAATAAGAGATAACCAGATTTCATATCTCTTGTTGTTACTTGTTTAGTTGAAGTACACGAAGAAAAGGGGGCCTCACAGAGTTATGTAGCTGGAAAAGGGACTATTTTAATAACCTTTTTAGACACTTGTGAATATTCTCTGACAGCTTACCAAAACTTAACAAATGGTAGTCTCTTAATGGTTAGTTGTGACATGGAATTTGAAACCATCTTCAGAATTCTGAGGATTAAGTGTCACCTTCCCCTTGGCGGTAAACGCGTTTTTTTTTTTTTTTTTTTTTTTTTTTTTTTTGCCTGCATTGGGTCTTCCTTTGCTGTGCGCGGGCTTTTTCTGGTTGCAGCGAGTGGGGACTACTCTTCGTTGCAGTGCGTAGTCTGCTCATTGCAGTGGCTTCTCTTGTTGTGGAGCACGGGCTCTAGGCACGTGGGCTTCAGTAGGTGTGGCGCGTGGGCTTCAGTAGTTGTGTCGCGTGGACTCTACAGAGCAGGCTCAGTAGCTGTGGCACACGGGCTTAGTTGCTCTGCGGCATGTGGGGTCTTCCCAGACCAGGGCTCGAATCGATGTCCCCTGAGTTGGCAGACGGATTCTTAACCGCTGCACCACCAGGGAAGCCCCGAAAAATGAGTCTTACAAAGTAAAAAGTGTTAGAGAAACTGCAGATAATATTCCCCTTCCCGTGGGTTCAATCTGAAGCCAGCTTCTGTGGCGCTTATACTCCGCCAGCCCGCTAGGGCGGCGCTGCTTAGGAGGCCTCTGTCCCTCCGCGGAAGGTGCCGCTCTTGGCCTTGGCGGCGAGGCCGACGCTCGAAGGCGATACTTCCTGCCTGGTTTGCTGCTAGTCTTTAGCAGCTGTTTGGGCTGGTGCTGTGGCGGTTGGCAGGCCATGGAGCGCCCCGGACCCAGCGGCGGTGGGTTCAGTGAGGCGAGCGCCGGCGGGGTGGGTCGGGCAGGGCCGCGGCGCTGGGGGCTCCGCACTAACAAGGCCTTTTCTCTTTTCTCTTGTCCCAGTGACAGGCTCAGACGCATCAGGACCGGACCCGCAGCTCGCGGTCACCATGGGCTTCACGGGGTTCGGTGAGTGACTGCCCTAGGCATGGTCCCTTTTCATTTTGCAGAGATTTTAAGAGCCGCAGGTTGAGAGGGGGGCCCGAGCTGTCACCTGTGTTCCACCCCTTCCGCAGTGCCAAGTTCTCATTATTTTAGCTTTAATGTGTTTATCTTGCAATTTTTAGAGTCTTCCCCACCCGTTTTCTAACTCCTGCCTATCTCTTGGGACCAGCTCAGGTGACATTTATGAGAAGGCTAGTGAGAAAGAAAGATTGCTTTGTGACCCACGCGGTGGAGGGTGTTGGTTGATGGAGGGAGTTGTCTCATTGCGTCCTGAGACTGAGCGCTAACCACTGACTGTGGTCTGTAATAAGGTGGCCCTTTTGGCAACAAATGGGCCATTAGGTGATGTTATAATAGTAAATCTTTTATTTTATTAAGTTATAGTTGATTTATAATGTCATGTTAATTTTAGGTGTACAGCACAGTGATTCAGTTATATATATTCACTTATATATGTATATTCTTTTCCCTTTTATTACAAAATAAGCACAGTGATTCAGTTATATATATTCACTTATATATGTATATTCTTTTCCCTTTTAGGTTATTACAAAATATTGAGTATAGTTCCCTGTGCTATACAGTAGGTCCTTGTAGGTTAGTCTTTTTTGATTCCAGTTTTTCTACTCCAGAATCTTCATTTCAGTGTCTCTTTTGTTCATTCATACATTCATTTATTCTGGTAACGTCTTGAGCTACAAAACATATTTACTCTCTCCTAGGTGGTCATGGCTACAAAAGTACTGTATACTTCTGTAGTATTTTGGTACTTATTTTTGTTTCAGTTCTTTTAAATAGCTTTCTCCCCAATTTCAAAAGGAACACATGTAAATAGCAGGAAAATATAAAGAACCCAATAAATAAGAATGAAGAAAGTAAAATCATTCGTAACTTCATGATCTAGAAATCAGGACTTAAAAGTTAGTTTGTTTTCCAGTTTTTCCTGTTGTAAGATTGTATATATGTACAGTTTTATATTCTTAATTATATAGAATTTGTTTAATTCTTAATAGTTTGAGGATTTTCCCATATTATAAAATGCTTTTCCAAAACATGATTTTTAATGGTTGAATAGTAGATAGAAATGCTATAATTTGTAATATTTTTAACTTTATCTCACATAGTTTCTAACTTTTATCAGTAATACTAAAATAAACATTTTTGTAAATAACTCTTTTATCTTCTTTTGTAAAAGGAGTTTTATGCATATTTCCATAGGGTAGATTTCTAAAAGAGGGACTACTTTGATAAAAATACAGATATTAAAGAGTAAAAAAAATTGGGCATATAGCTTTTAAAGCTTCTTGATATATATTGTCATAATGCTATTCAGAAAGGTGGTTTCAGTTTATAACAAAGTCAGTAGTGTGTAAGAAAGCCATTTTTACCATATTCTGGCAAACAAACATAGAATAGGTATTATTATTAAAAAAAAAAAAAGTCAGTAAAAGCACATACAACATTGCTTCCAAGCAGATTCAGGTTGTCAGAATGTCAGTTCCTTGTGGTTTCCTTATTTCCTTATTGGCTGTCTGGTGGGAGTTTCTTTTAGATACCTGCATCACTTGTCTTCTTGCCCCCTTCATCTTCAAGGGAACTGCAGCTCTTCTCAAGTTTCAGGTCTCTCTGACTTCTGCTATATCTGTTCTGCATCTTTGCATGTAAGGGCTCCCAGTTTTTAAGTCCATAACCTTAATTAATCTGCAGAGTCCCTTTTACCCTGTAATGTAATATATTCTCAGGTTTCAGGGATTAGGATATGAATATTCTCTATTCTGCCTAGCACACCAGTGTTGTAGTTTCAAGGAGTAGGGTCTAGGTGAATTACAGGAGGATGGGAAAGTTGGCTGGTTAATGTTATTTAGCGATGAGATTGTAATTAAAAATTCCCTGGGAAGTAAACTCTTTCTTCATTGATATTTTGTGGTTATTTTGTAGCCCTACTATAAATTAGGTAGACTTAAGTGGTTATTGGTCAGTCAGTAAGTATTTATTTAGTACCTAAAGTTTGGCCAACTTAGTTCAGGAAAATCATAGTCTGCTACTTATTTCTGTTTTAGGGAAAAAAGCTCGCACATTTGATTTGGAAGCAATGTTTGAACAAACTCGAAGAACAGCAGTGGAAAGAAGTCGGAAAACACTGGGTAAGAAGTTCAGTTACTTGCTCTTTTATAGGATTAAATACTGTATCCAGCTTACACCAGTGTCCTACCAGTTATAAAATTATAAGACTGAAAAAAATTTCAAAATTGTTAAAAGACCATATGTGCTGGTTCCTTTGGAAGCAGACGCTTTTTTGTCTTTGTTTTTTTAAACACGATCAAAGTTGCATCTAAACAGGATAAAAAGGTCTGAGAGCTAAAATCTTTTAGTAGTGTGAGCTATGAACAAACAAGGATTCAAAATTAATTTATAAGAATCAGAATAGTGGTTTCTTTATTACCTCTTCTCTCCCCCTCTATCTGATTCTCATTTCATTTTTTTCTTTCCTGCTTACAGCGGAACCAGTATTTGGAAGGCTGGGCGAGAGGTGGCTCTCAGAGCTGTGTACACCACTGACCGTTGACCCAGACAGTATAGAAAATTGAGACATACAGTGAATGTGGCTGCTGCTGTTGAATCTCTGCATTAATAAGTTGTATCAGACATTTAATGAAGGCCTTAACTTCCAGACTGTGTGGTTTGATACCAGGTGGTTAGCAATTCTAGATACCACCTCAGGGTCTTAGAAGGAGACTGACTCCTCTACTGCTTTCTTTAGATCTGATTCAGATCATTCTTACACTAGAGAAAGGATAGATGTAACCTGATAGAGCAGAAGGGGCTAGAAGCCAGAGACAGGACTCCTGGAAAAATTTAAGTGAATGTTATTCCAGCAATTGTCATTGTTGGTTTTAAAATGATAAATTATGTAGCAGTAATATCTCATATTTGGGAAGTGCACTTGATATGAAATGTTTTTGGTTTTTGGAAGAATAACAGTTTTTGTTGTGTATGTGTGGTGGAAAGACAGCTATCTACATATAGTATGTATTTTTTTAAAAAACACTTTCATTTCTACATGCAGTGTAACATAGTAATGAACTCCTGTATACCTACCACACAGATTTAACTACTGTAACAGTTCATGGCCAGTGTTAGTTCCATTTACTTCTCCTCTCAGATTACTTTGATACAAATCCTAGGTACATTATTTCACCCATAAATATTTTAGTATGTCTTTAAGAGATAAGGATTTGGAAAGATCTTAACCGAAATACTGTTACTACACCTAAAAATATTAAATAATTTAATATCATCAAACAATATGTAAAGGCATGCTATCTGCAGCATATACACAAATGCGTTATACACTTAATTTTTAAATGTTTTAGTGAACACTTATACTGTTACAGTATAACTTTCTTGTGTTTACCTCTTTCAGTGTGTGTTACAAAATGCTTTGAATAGGGATTGTCTTATTCTCCTACTTAAGTTTTATAGTCCCCAGTACCATGCCTTCCAAGATAGGTTCTCAATATATATTTGTGAAGATTGAATTGAATTTAAAACTGCAATACTGCCTTTAAAAAAAATAAATCCTGCATCTTTGGAGAATGTTTTTAAATGGCATGATAAATAGTAAAGAGTTTGGGATTTGGAGTTGGAGGATGCAGGTTTAAGGGTTAGCCCCACATTCCACTAGATGAATGACATTGGATGGATTTTCAAATTTCAGATCCTTAATTTCCCCATCAGTTTGGTGGCAATAATAATAAGATCTCTCTTAGAAGATTCTTGAAGGAATTAAGATGTTGGGCAGAGTACTTTTTAAACAGCAGTGTTATAAATATCACTTTTAGTTCCTGTCATTCTTCTTAGTGAAGTATGTATGCATTTAGCACCTAAGAGGAATTGCAGTAAAGAGTTATTACATTTTTAAAATTTTGAAAAATTATCTCAAGACCATGTACTCCTATTGATATTTGTGGATGAATTAAATGCGTTGAACTTCCTTGATTTAGTGTTACAGTCTTGGATATGGACTGCTTTTTCTACCCCTGATCTAAACACAAGAATCCAAAGTTTGACTTACTTTTCTTAAAAGTTAACAAATTCTTATATGGGCATATTTTATTTAATGATTGGTATTGGAATCTTTTCCTGGGCTTTGACATCAGACTTGAGGAAAATAACTTTCGTCCTTTTTTTTTTTTTTTTTTTTTTTTTTTTTTTTTGCGGTACGCGGGCCTCTCACTGTTGTGGCCTCTCCCGTTGCGGAGCACAGGCTCCAGACGCGCAGGCTCAGCGGCCATGGCTCACGGGCCCAGCCGCTCCGCGGCATGTGGGATCCTCCCGTACTGGGGCACGAACCCGTATCCCCTGCATCGGCAGGTGGACTCGCAACCACTGCGCCACCAGGGAAGCCCTTTTGGTCCTTTTTAATGGCAAGTTTAATTGTCTGTGTATATGGATGTGAAATTTTGGTTGTTAAATGCTCTAACAGAAAGGATGAGTTACTGTAAAACTTCAATAAAATATGTGTTATGTAAAATGTCAGGGAATAATGTTTCAAATTTTTTTGTTAATCTTTTACTTTTTAAAAATTAATTAAGTATATGTTTTGGCTGCATTGGGTCTTGGTTGCTGCACACAGGCTTTCTCTAGTTGCAGTGTGGGAGCTTCTCATTGCTGTGGCTTCTCTTGTTGCGGAGCAGGGACCCTAGGTGCGCAGGCTTCAGTAGTTGTGGCACGCGGGCTCAGTAGTTGGGGCACGTGGGCTCTAGAGCGCAGCCTCAGTAGTTGTGGCACCCGGGCTTAGTTGCTCCACGGCATGTGGGCTCTTCGTGGACCAGGGATTGAACCTGTGTCCCCTGCATTGGCAGGCGGATTCTTAACCACTGTGCCACCAGGCAAGTCCTTGGATAGTTTGCTGTTAACCTAAATGAGAGTTGCATACACCTGGAGTGCTTTTGCAGAAATGGCTATCCAAAATTGGTAACTCTCTGAGAGTCGAGAGTTAACAATAAAATGAGGTACTTGGAAGAATAAAATGAGGCGATGGGTGGTAGGTTAATTCACTTTTGTTAAGGGAACATATGGAGCATTTTTACAGTGTTTACAGTGTACTTGGTCCTACATTCAGTAAAAATATGTGAAAATGATCCCCTTGGTCAGGGAGCTACAGTTTATTGAATTATGTTTCATTTTGGTTTGTCCTCAGTCAACAATGAGGAAAAAAAATATATTTTTTCCTCAAAAATGTCTTTTCTTTTTTTTTCTTCTTGCTTTTATGAAGCAGCAGGTGACAGCAGAAGCCTCTCTGAATAGAAAATCCTTACTATTGTTAAAAAAAAGTTAAATTTTAATTTAAAAAGTTAGATCTTCACCAGGATGGGGCAAAAAGTTTGGAGTATTCATCTCCTGGGAAGAAACTGTAGTTAGGTGGGTGGGTCATAGTTTCCAGATAGTCTGGTGACAAGTAAGCAATAAAGGGCTGTACTTTATGGCCCATTGGAGAGAGAGGCAGGCTCACTGTTTTATAAGGTAGGTGGTAGTTGTTGGATAATTTTACAGTCTCTAGAAAGTCTGGTCACATCAAGGAAAGTTACAGTTGTGGAGCCTCAGTTCACTGCTTTGAGGCTTAATAGCTCTGTTACTTCTCTGCCTTGGGTTCGTCAACTATAAGGTGAGGATAGTAGTATCTACTTAAACTGTATTGTATAATTGAAATTTGCTAGGACAGTAGAACTTAAATGTTATTACCCCCCCAAAAAAGGTAAATTTGTGGGGTGATGGTTGTGTTCATTGACTCCATGGGGAGAATTCTATCACAATGTATTTTTGTACCAAATCATCACATTGTGCACTTTACATATCTCACAGTTTTATTTGTCAATTATACTCCAATAAAGGTGAAGAAAAAAAGTTTCTACTTCAGGGATTGTTATGAAGACTAAAGGAGTTAATTTTTTTTTTAACATTTTTATTGGAGTATAATTGCTTTACAATGGTGTGTTAGTTTCTGCTTTATAACAAAGTGAATCAGCCATACATATACATGTATCCCCATATCTCCTCCCTCTTGCGTCTCCCTCCCACCCGCCCTAGACCACCCCTCTAGGTCGTCACAGAGCACCGAGCTGATCTCCCTGTGCTATGCAGCTGCTTCCCACTAGCTAGCTATTTTACATTTGGTAGTATATATAAGTCCATGCCACTCTCTCACTTCGTCCCAACTTACCCTTTCCCCTCATGTGCTCAAGTCCATTCACTACATCTGCGCTAAAGGAGTTAATTTACAGGAAATGCTTAAAACAATACCTAGTACATAGCATAGTAAGCTCCATGTATTAGTTGCTATTATTTTTGTTAAATTAAGGTTGATATTAAGATGCTAATGGTTACTTTCAAAGAAGTCATAGAAGACCTAATAAAGAATTGCTTAAATAAGAAAGGTTTAGTATTGCACTATGACAAGAACTCTGGAGTGGGGCTGTTCTGTCTCCTGCGTCCTGATATGAAGGACATGAAGTTTTTTCCCCTTTTTTCTGCTTTGCCAGCTTTAGAGTGTTGGCTTGTCCTAAAGCAGACTGTCCTCATGTCTCAAAATTTTGTGAGCTAAATTTTGTTACATGCAGGTGACCACCTCCACAGGCTGAAAGGAGACTTTTGTGTAACACTTTTTAGAAGCAAGAAAACCTGTCTCAAATGTACCTTCAGCTGACTTCCCCTCACATGATATTAGCCGGTATTAGTGTGGCACATCAGTTGCAAAAACAGCCATTGCAAGAGCACTATGGTTGACCTGGAATCAAACTTCAGCCCCCCTGTGCAGGGAGGGGCCCAGCAGCTCCTGAAACACAGTGTTGTTTCTCACCTAGGGAGAACTGTGGTTTTCTTAGCAAGGAGAAAGAGAGAAGTGGCTGTTGTGTAGGTGGCTAGTAATGTGTGCCTTAGTATCGTTTCCTGATTAGGGTCAGAACTGCCCCTAAGACCTGAGCCTACAGTCCAAGTGTGGCCTTCCCCACTTCACTCTCCAATCCCCCCTCACCCTGGAGGGAATGGAGGGAATGTCTGGAGGAGCAGGATGAAGGTCGGAGCCCAGCAGGCTCACTCTTAAATTTGGGCATTATCCTTCTCTTATTGTTTTCAGCCTCCTCCAGCATCAGAGTGCCGAATTGTTAACTCCTAACCCAGCCCAGTGGAGAGCACAAAAAAATTAACCTGAGCTATGCCTTACCTCTTCCTGGAGAGTTTTATCTTTCATGTTTGAAACAAAAGACTAGTTGTTGATGCTAGTTGCTGCCCATCTCCTTGTTACTCATCCTCTACATCCTAGCAACAAAAGACCTAAAGAGTACAACATTCCAATTAATAAGTGCCCTTTGATACTACTTAACTTTGGGTGTATTATTCTTCATTATTAACTTAAGAAGTAAATGTTAAAGATTATCTCAGGTTATTGAGGATGGTGGCAATTGAGAACAAGCCTTATTCATATAATTAATTTCCTTCCTATGTGCTTTCCGCCCCAGTTGTTGAGTGAGATTATCAGACGAGAAAGATTAGATTTCCTTGGATAAAATATTTTTGTCTTTCCAAGGTAAACAACTCTGGAAACTAAATGTAATTCACCTTTCCTCATAATTTTGGTAGGAAGTCTCTGACCAAAAATCCAGTTTGGGAAATTCAGAAAGGAATGAAGTACTGAGTTTTTGGTTTAAAACATTAAAAGGTGAGATTACCTAAAATCTTACCTTTGAATGCTTTCTTCTGGTCACTTGCCACATCTTTTTACATAGTACAGTCATGGTTCATATACTGTTCACGTTTTAATTTTGCTTAGCATATCTGTTTATATTTTCTCAGATTTGTACATTTTCCATTACTATTTCTTTTTTTTTGGGGCTCTGCTGCATGGCTTGTAGGATCTTAGTTCCTTGATCAGGTATTGAACTCAGGCCACTGCAGTGAAAGCACTGAGTCTTAACCACTGGACTGCCAGGGATTTTTCCTCTGTCACTATTTTTATTGGCTGTATTTCATATTATGTTGATACACAGTAAACTTCAGTTATTTTCTCAGTGTTGGGCATTTAGATTGAAAACTTTTTTTGCTGTTACTGGTAACATGCCTATGTTACATCTTTGTAACTATGTTAATTTATAGCATTTTAAATAATAACAAATTTTGAAGCCTAACTGTTGAAAAAATTTTATAATCTTTTCAGAAGCAAGAGAAAAAGAGGAAGAAATGAACAGAGAGAAAGAATTAAGAAGGCAAAGCGAAGATCTTGAACCAACATCTTCAGGCTCAAGTGTGGCCAGAGATTGCTCTAAATCATCTTCCAGGTGCTTGTCTTTCTCAAAAGAATGTTATTAAACTACCTTTTTCTAGGCGTTCATAACACAGTTTAGGCAAAGTTCCTGATACTAAAAGCTTGCATAATTTCTCCCATTTCAGGCAATTGTGTATGTCTAGGACCAGGAAAAAGTCATTTGTCACATTGTAAATCAATTGACTTTTTCTGAAGTATTCCAGATGAAGTATTAAAATCTATGCCTTTTGGGCCTCCCTGGTGGCGCAGTGGTTGAGAGTCCACCTGCCGATGAAGGGGATGTGGGTTCGTGCCTAGGTCTGGGAGGATCCCACTGCCGCCGAGCGGCTGGGCCTGTGAGCCATGGCCGCTGGGCCTGTGCGTCCTGAGCCTGTGCTCCGCAACGGGAGAGGCCACAACAGTGAGAGGCCTGCATACCGCAAAAAAAAAAAAAAAATCTATGCCTTTTGACTGCAGAGCATAACTATATAAAGTTGGAAAGATGTTGACAAGTTTATTATTTTTTTCGTGTTTATTTTGTCATTTACATCTTTTGTCCCTTTCCCCAGACTCTGCATTCATAACCTTTTTGGGTAGGATCCTTTATGGAAATAGATAATAAGAAAGAATATAAATAGAGAGGCACATTATAAAGTTTATCGAGTTATAGGAGAAAGCAGCCATTAAAATTACTTTAAATTGAAATTTAATACTATGTAACTTAATTACTAAGAACTTTAAGCAATATAAATAGGTATATAGATATCAAATCTAGGTGGATAATATGAGAATTCTAATGTTGTTTAGATATATTTTAAATCATCAAATTGGTTACATAAACTATTCATGGCAAATTTCACCAGTGGATTTCACTATTTCCTCTTTTTACGGTAGAAAAACATAAAATATCTAAATACACAAAATATCACTTATACTATGTAATTTCATTTTTTGTTCACCCAGAAGGTGCATTCTTTGGTATCTCAGTCTAGGCTCTTGAGCAGAATATCTCTCCATAACAGTGTTGGTTGGTCTTTTCTATAACTTCTCTTTGCGGAGGGAAGGGATATCTATATGGGACTACAAGTCTGGTTCTCCCTTTTCATAACGGTGCAACCTTAACAACTATTTAGTCTCTGAAGCATATGAGTATCTTTGCATATATTAGTAAAGAGCAGGGGTCAGCAAACTTTTTCTGTCAAGGACAGATAGTAAATATTTTAGGAATTGGGGTCCATGTGGTCTCTTTCTCAGCTACTCAATTCTGCCATAGACGACACGTAAATGAATGGGCTTATCTGTGTTCAGTAAATCTTTAAAAAACAAACATTGGGCCAAAGTTTACCAACCCCTGCTACAGAGTGTCCTTTCTTTATATTAGTCAAAAAATTCAGTTTAGCATTGTCTATGGTTTTATATCAGTTGTCAGTCTCACAATGTCCTTGGGTTTCAATATGATAGGGAAAAAAAGCCCTTTTTCCTAAGAGGAACATTTAGTATTTACCTTTAGTTTCTTACTTTTGGGATGATTTAAGATGTCAAAAAACTACTGTTGGGCTTCCCTGGTGGTGCAGTGGTTGAGAGTCCGCCTGCCGATGCAGGGGACACGGGTTCGTGCCCCGGTCCGGGAAGATCCCACATGCCGCGGAGCGCCTGGGCCCGTGAGCCATGCTGAGCCTGCGCGTCCGGAGCGTGTGCTCCGCAATGGGGGAGGCCACAACAGTGGGAGGCCCGTGTACCGGACAAAAAAAACCCAAAAACCAAAAAACAAACTACTGTTGTGTTTTTGGAAATTTATCTTATTGCTAAGGTTTTGACAAACAAATGATTCCATTAATTGAAAATTGTAAAAATTTCAGTAGTTTTGTTGATTCTGTTTTTTCTGCAATACTAACTTTAAAGTCCAAAGATAAAGAACTTGCAGTATTGGTATTGAGAATAAATTTTATTGATATAACAAAACCCAGCATTACTTTTGTCATTAGTGATTAAAATTATAGAACTACTGTTGAGATTATAATTACAGATCTTCTTGACTTATGGTGGGGTTATATCCAGATAAACCCATCATAAATTGCAAATATTGTCAGTCGAAAATGCATGTAATACACCTAACCTACTGAATATCAAAGCTTAGCCTAGTCTACCTTAAACATGCTTGGAACACTTATATTAGCCTACATCTGGGCAAAACCATAGAACACAAAGCCTATTTTATAATAAAGTATTGGCTATCTCAAGTAATTTATTAAATACTATACTAAAGTGAAAAACAGAATGGTTGTAGGTGTACTGATTGTTTACCCCGATGATTGCGTGGCTGACTGGGAGCTGTGGCTTGCTGCCACTGCCCAGCATCATGAGAGAGTTTGGTACTATTTATCGCCAGTCCTGGAAAAGATCAAAATTCAAAATTCAGTGTATGGTTTCTACTGAATGCGTATTGCTTTCACACCATTGTAGAGTTGAAAAATCGTTAAGTCTAAATTGTAAGTGGGGACCATCTATATCAAATATAAAGATAGAAATGATCATCAAGAAAAATAAAATAATACAACTTTATTACAGTATTTTGTTGACCAAAAGAATGGAAGTTTACTTATCCCTGTTTCAGAAGGCCTTGAATGAATAATCCATGGCAGATGAATTAGCCTGTCAGAAGCTTAACTGAGACTATATTAATATCAGATATATTTTATGTAGATTTTCTCTCTCTATTATAGGAGTCTTTAAGCTATTTCTGCTTAAGCATTGAATCATGTTACTAGTGAAATAATTTCACTGTGGCTAAATTAAATTTGAAGTCTGTTTAAAAAAAATAGCCATTTTGAGAACATCTTTAGGGACTTCCCTGGTGGTGCAGCGGTTAGGAATCCGCCTGCCAATGCAGCAACACGGGTTCGAGCCCTGATCTGGGAAGATCCCATATGCTGTGGAGCAACTAAGCCCGTGCTCCACAACTACTGAGCCTGGGCTCTAGAGCCCGCGAGCCACAACTACAGAAACCTGTGTGCCTAGAGCCCGTGCTCCATAACAAGAGAAGCCACCACGAGAAGCCGGTGCACCGCAACGAGTAGCCCCCGTTCGCCGCAACTAGAGAAACCCGTGTGCCTCAACAAAGACCCAATGCAGCCCAAAATAAATAAATAAAATTAAAAAAAAAGAAGAAAGAAAATATCTTGGACTACAACTTGTAGTAAAAAAAGATGTTCTTTTTTTAAAAATTTATTTTGGGCTGCGTTGGGTCTTTGTTGCTGCGTGTGGGCTTTCTCTAGTTGCGGCGAGCGGGGGCTACTCTTCGTTGCAGTGCGGGGGCTTCTCCTTGCAGTGGCTTCTCTTGTTGTGGAGTACGGGCTCTAGGCGCTTGGGCTGCAGTAGTTGTGGCACACGGGCTCTAGAGCGCAGGCTCAGTAGTTGTGGTGCATGGGCTTAGCTGCTCTGCAGTATGTGGGATCTTCCTGGACCAAGGCTCGAACCCGTGTCCCCTGCATTGGCAGACGGATTCTTAACCACTGTGCCACCAGGGAAGTTCCCCAAGATATTTTCTACTATATTAGTGTGCATCCAACAAGTTATTTCTTGTATTTAGCACCAGGATGAAAAAATTCCTCTCTTCCCTAAGTGCTTTTTCTTATTAGACACTTGGAACACCATTGCTCTTTTTGCCATGGCTCCTAGAAAGCTTTTCACTCAATTTATTGTTCTGTGATTGTCTCATTCCACAACTCCAGTTTAGGGAACAGTGATTTTGTGCTGGGAACGAGCCTCATATTCTGGGAAATGTTGGAACCATCTGGCTATAACTGAGTGCTTAGTTAGTTATCTTAAATATATTGCAACTTTTGCTTCTACTATTCAAAACATTAGTAAATTAGTGCCTCTAACATTTTTCATATTAAGGAAACACATGGAAACATCTAGAAATCAAGTAACTTTTACAAGGCCATTGAAGTCAATGACTGAATTGGTAATGGATTCAAACAAAACATTGGTGACTGACCTTTTGCCTATGCATTGTTTTTAAGAAAATATTTTAAGTTCACCTATGGGTGAGACAGAGTTCTATATTCTAAGAAGTAAAGACAGTTAAGACAGGTTCCTAGGACTTCCCTGGTGGCACAGTGGTTAAGAATCCGCCTGCAAATGCAGGGGACATGGGTTTGATCCCTGGTCCGGGAAGATCCCACGTGCCATGGAGCAACTAAGCTTGTGCGCCACAACTATTGAGCCTGTGCTCTAGAGCCCATGAGCCACAGCTGCTGAAGCATGTGTGCCCTAGAGTCCGTGCACTGCAACTGCTTAGCCCGCATGCTGCAACTACTGAAGCCCGTGCACCTAGAGCCCATGCTCCACAACAAGAGAAGCCACTTCAGTGAGAAGCCTGCGTACCACAACGAAGAGTAGACCCTGCTCGCCACAACTAGAGAAAGCCCGCATGCAGCAACGAAGACGCAACACAGCCAAAAATAAAAATAAATAAATAATGTTTTTAAAAAAGAAAAAAGACAGGTCCCTATTCATAAGGACATAACAGCCTAGGAATTCTTTATAGCTATGATTAGATAACTTCTTTCACTCCCATTTAGGTGTTTAATTTTACATTAGCTAGTGAAACTGGGTAGTTATCTGTTAGAAAGAAAAAAAGAGGATAAAGAGAGTAATTTTGTTCTAAGGAGCTCGTTTTTTCTTTTTAAAGACCTCCAGTTCTAACTAGAGATCAGCAAATAAACACTGTCAGATTTTAGTTTTCCCAGAGATATAAAGGAAGTGATAACTTCTTTTGCTGATTACCACAAGTACTGTGCATTGGCACTATATGAAGCAGTCTTTATTGGTCCTGAGAAGGGACGTGGTGTCCTTTTCCGTTGGGCGAAGAAACCCATAATTAAAGGTAATTCTCTTTTGAAGTTTTGTAAAACACATTTTTAATAAAAAATAGGAAAATTCACAGTCGTTAAGGACTTTTAAAGGCTCTTTTGCCAGTGGCTTTCAAAATGCTTAAGGTAGCTTAAAAATAATTCTCTCTCATATATTAGGAAAAAAGTAACAGTAAATTATACAGAGAAAAATGTTAAATTTTCCTCAGTGAAGCATCTTAAAGTTTAATTTTTGCATATTCTAATTGCCTTGAAGCTATGCACTTTTTCTTGTGATTTTGATATATCTCCTTTTGAATAAATCTGATTACTTCTCCATTTATTTGAATTTTGACCTCATATTTTATATGTATGTTAATAAACTTTTTAGATTTGATATTTTTTCTTATTCTCATTTTCCCATCTGTTTGATAATATTGTTTTAATGTATTTAAGATATCTCTTAGGCAATGAGTTTTCCTCACATAAGAGATTGTTATGCTATTTTCTTTTTTCTAGATTTAATAAAAGTTACCTTAAGAGTTTAAATGAGAAATTATTATGAAGTATTTAAGACTTTCAAAACGGTGATAAAGTACAATACCCACTAGACAAGAAGTAAACTTTTGCTGTTAGGAGTGATGACTTCTGAGAACTATCTTCAATTGCATCCCCTTCCCTTCTTGTCAGAAGTAACCAACCTTCTAAATTCGAATTTTTTCCATGTATCTCTTTGTAAGTTTATTGTGTATCTCTGTTTCCCTAAGACTTAAATAATATTGTTTTGCATATTTTAAAATCTTTCTCCCCAGTGTCTATTGTGGCACTTAGCATGTTATGCTGTAAACTATCATGTACTGTTTCTGTAGTGTGTTCTTTTATATGATTGTGGACACTGTAAGGTTAGGGATATTTTTCCCCTTAATTAGACAATATTTTTTTTTTTTTTTGCGGTACGCGGGCCTCTCACTGTTGTGGCCTCTCCCGTTGCGGAGCCCAGGCTCCAGACGCGCAGGCTCAGCGGCCATGGCTCATGGGCCCAGCTGCTCTGTGGCATGTGGGATCTTCCCGGACCGGGACACGAACCCGTGTCCCCTGCATTGGCAGGCGGACTCTCAACCACTGCGCCACCAGGGAAGCCCGACAAAAAATTTTTGTTATGAAGTTTGTCATACATATAAAACTTTAGATATCCTTCATTTAAAGTAAAGAGAACAATGAAACAAACACCCAGCATGTGAGACACTTGTAGAGCTTTATCAGTGCTTTGAAATCCTACTCCTTTGCTCCACAAGGGAAACCTTCCGTGTATTTATCTTTCCATCCTCTTTTTAATCATTTTATTATATGTGAGTGTATTCCCAAATACATGTTGTTTTGTATGATTTCTTATTTTATATAGATGTCATTAATGCTGTAATGAATGTATTTTTTCAATTTGCTTTTTTTATTCAACAAGGTTTTTCACATTCATGTTGACAAGTGAATCTATAGTTCATTTCATTTCATTCTAAGTTTTCCACTTAGAAATATACTACAGTTTATCCATTGTCTAGTCAATTTAGGTTGCTGTTTTTCTATACTATTATAAAATATGCTTTTAGAGATCTCCTTATAGCTATCCTCTGTTTTACTGTACAAAAGTTTCTTTAAAGTATATACCTAGTAGTTGACTTGCTAGGTCTTTGAGTAAGTACACGTTTATCTTTAGATTTGGCTCAGTTGTTTTCTAAAGAGTTTGTACCCACTTACTTTCCCCCCAGCAGAGTGTAAGAGTTCCCGTTGCTCCACATCCTCATCAACACTTGTTATTGTTAGACATTTTTATTTTTACCAGTCTGATTGTTGTGAGGTGGTATCCTTATAGTGTTCATTTGCATTTTGATGATTACCAGTGTGGTTGTACATCATCATTTCAAAAGTTTATTGGTCATATTTTTTCTTCTGAAGATACAGTAAGAACTATGTCTTCTGCAAGATTTTCTGTCAGGTTCCTTGTGTTCTCCCCTTAATTGGTGGTTTACTATTACTATTTTTTTGTTTTTCAATGGTATTTTTTTAAAAAATAAGTTTCAAATGTTAATATATTCTCATTTTAACCTTTTCTTTTGTGATGTGTGCCTTTTGTTTAAGAAATGAGTGCTTACTTTGAGGTCATAAAGATAACTTTCTATATTTTTATCTAAAGTTTTTAAGTTTTGTTTTCCATATTTAGGTCTTAAAGCAACATAGGATTAATTTTTTGTGGATAATGTAAACATGTTACTCATTTTTATTTTTTTGCTCCATATGAATAATCAATTTCCCCAGCCCCCTTTATTTTTAATTAAAAAAAATTTAGTAGAGTTTTTTTTAGAGCAGTTTTAGGTTCACAACAAAATTGAGCTGAAGGTACAGAGAGTTTTCCATGTATCACCTGGCCCAGTACATGCATAGCCTCCTCCATTATCAACAGCCCCCACCAGAGTGGTATATTTGTTACAGTTGGTGAACCTACACTGACACATCTTCATCACTCAGAATCCAGAGTTTACATGAGGGTTCACTCTTTGATGTTGTACCTTCTGTCAATTTGCACAAATTTGTAATGACGTTTATCCACCACTATGGTATCAATCAGAGTAGTTTCACTGCCTTCACCGTCCTCTGTGTTCCACCTCTTCATCCCTCCCTCCCCACAAACCCTTAGCAACCACTGATCTTTTAAATTTTTATCGAAGTAGGGTATACACATTACAAAGTCAAACATTATAAAGTCTCATTTTTCCCTGCTCATGATTCTTGCTTCCCAGAGGAAATGATTAAATTTTTTTTAGCAGTTTTTTTCTTCAGTTTACCTCTGTATTTCTAAATGTTTTCTTTTACTATGGTGTCTTGATTTTTTGAATTGGGGTAAAAATTTTTTTAACATAAGAATTTCCATTTTAAACGATTTAAAGTCTACAGTTTAGAGGCATTAGTAATGTTTATAATGTCGTACAGCCATCATCACTATCTATTTCCAAAAATTTTATCACTCCAAACAGAAACTTTAGCCATTAAGCAGTAATTCCCCATCTTTCATTGATGAACACTTGGGTTTCCATCTTTTGGGTATTGTGAGTGCAGTGAACACTGGCATACAAGTATCTGTTTGAGTCTTTGATTTTAATTCTTTTGGGTATATGCCTACGAGTGAAATTTCTGGGTCATATGGTAATTTTATGTTTAACTTTTTGAAAAACTGCCAAGCTGTTTTCCACTGTGGCTGCACCATTTTACATTCCCACCAGCAATGTGTGAGGGTTTCAATTTCTCCACGTTCTTGCCATCACTTGTTACTTTCCATTTTTTGTTTCGTTTTTATTATAGTCATCCCGGTAGGTGGGAAGTGGTATCTCCTTGTAGTTTTTTTTTTTTTTTAAATTATTTATTTTTGGCTGTGTCAGGTCTTGGTTGCTGCTTGCGAGACCTTTCGTTGCAGCATGCGGGCTTCTCTCTAGTTGTGCCATGTGGGCTCCAGAGCACATGGGCTCTGTAGTTGGGGCACGTGGGCTCTCTAGGTGTGATGCGTGGGCTTAGTTGTCCCGCTGCATGTGGGATCCTAGTTCCCCGACCAGGGATTGAACCCACGTCCCCTGCATTGGAAGACAGATTCTTAACCACTGGACCACCAAGGAAGTCCTTCCTTGCAGTTTTTATTTTCATTTCCCTAATGTCTAATGATGTTGAGCATTTTTTGATATGCTTATTGATCATTTGTATATCTTCTTTTGAGAAATGCATATTCAAGTCCTTTGCCCATTTTAAAATTGTGTTGTTTGTATTTCTGTTGTTAAGTTGTAGGAATTCCTTATACATTCTGGTTATTAACTCATCAGATATGTGATTTGCAAATATTTTATTCATTCTTTAGATTGTTTTTTTACTTTCTTAATATCCTTTGATGCATGAAAGCTTTTAATTTTGGTGAAGTCCAGCTTACCTATTTTTTCTTTTTGTTGATCATGTTTTTCATGTCATATCTAAGAAGCCATTGCCAAATTATAGGTCATGAAGATTTCTCCTGCTTTCTTCTAAAAAAACATAGCTTTGGCTCTTTTTGAATTACGGTTTTCTCAGGGTATATGCCCAGTAGTGGGATTGCTGGGTCATATGCTAGTTCTATTTTTTGTTTTTTTTTTTTGTTTGTTTTTTTGTGGTACGTGGACCTCTCACTGTTGTGGCCTCTCCCACTGCGGAGCACAGGCTCTGGACGCACAGGCTCAGCAGCCATGGCTCACGGGCCCAGCTGCTCTGCGGCATGTGGGATCTTCCCAGACCGGGGCACAAACCTGTGTCCCCTGCATCGGCAGGTGGACTCTCAACCACTGTGCCACCAGGGAAGCCCTTATTGATTCATTTTGAGTTCATTATGTATATGATGTGAGTTAGGGGTCCAACTTTTTTTGTTTTTGTTTTATTTTTGACCCATCTTGGTGATTCTTTTTTTTTTTAATAAATTTATGTATTTTATTAATTTTTGGTTGCATTGGGTCTTGCTGCGCACGGGCTTTCTCTAGTTGCGGCAAGCGGGGGCTGCTCTTCATTGCTGTGCATGGGCTTCTCATTGCGGTGGCTTCTAGTTGTGGAGCATGGGCTCTAGGCGGGTGGGCTGCAGTAGTTGTGGCGCGTGGGCTTCAGTAGTTGTGGCTTGCGGGCTCTAGAGCGCAGGCTCAGTAGTTGTGGAGCACGGGCTTAGTTGCTCCGCGGCATGTGGGATCTTCCCGGATCAGGGCTCAAACCTGTGTCCCCTGCATTGGCAGGCAGATTCTTAACTACTACACCACCAGGGAAGTCACATCTTGGTGATTCTAATGTGTAACGTAAGGTGTGATTCCAGAGTAGTTTTCTATTTTATTTTATGAATGTTCAGCATTCATTATATGGTGATCATTTTCTTCACTGTTTTTTTTTAAATGCACAGTTATTATATATAAATTACTTATTATGATAATTTGAATTCAGTTCTGGAATTGGTCTTCTGCTCTCTTGGCTGTATTTCATTTGGTCCTATATATTTTAACTATGTTTCATGTTAGATTTTCTCCTTTGTAGCATGTTGAGAGTCTGTTCCACAATGCATACAGATAATTTAAAAAATGTCTACAATGTTGTTAAAATTTGGTTTAGAGAAAGACAGTAATCTAAAACTACCCTTTTTATTGGCTTAAAGAAATATTATATGGGTGTAAGTTATCATTCAGAAATCAAGTACTGAGAAGAAATACGTCATTTATCCTATGAAAAATAGCTGTAGGATAGTAGAGAAATACTGATATACTCCAGATTTGTAAGGTAGGAATCATTTAGACATTTGCACTTCATTTTAAGAAAGTAGTACCAGAAACAATGAATTTTGCCTATGAATTTAATGAAATTGTACAACCGTACATCTTATTTAATGCCTAGCTAAAATCTCACTTAAAAAGTCAGGTGGAAAAAAATGTCAGCTGAGGAAAACGTTAGGATTGACTCAACTGTTTTCTCATTGAATACATATTGTTTCTCAGGCTCTGGTTCATATTTGGGTACCACATTGAATCAAGGCATATTTTAAACATGGAATGTATTGTTTTCAGTCAGGGACATTTTTGGACATAATTTCATGGACTTTGTTTTTCAGGATATTGAAAATATGTTAAAAATGGTTCATTTTTTTTGGCTTGTGCACATTAGCAGCAAAAAGCCAGAAGCAGAATTAGAAGCTGATACATTCTATCAAGTTTCATGTGGATATTAGGCCTGCATAATCAGCCATGAAATCTATATGGATCTGTTTAGTTCTCAGTTCAATGATTATTTTTGAACTAGTTAACTGGGTTAAAGCATGGGTGCTAAGGGTTAACATTTCAATTTAGAGCTCTCTGTGGCTTTAGTTTTGCATTAAGGAAGTCTGTGACTTGTAACCAGTACAGTCAGAAATTTGTGATCTGATCACAAGAGAGAAAATTTGGGAGCATGAATAGTTTAATACAAATTTATTCAGTCATTCAAGTATTTATTGAACATCTTCTGTGGGTTAGGCACTGCTTTAGAAATTGGGGATACAGCATTTAGCAAGTCAGATGAGATCTCAGCTCATATTGCTGTGGGGACATTTGAGGGGATGGATAACAGATTACAAACAACTAAATAACTAATCAAACAGTGTAATTTAGCAATGTACATAATAAAGGTCATCAAAGGTAATGGTGACTGATGGGGGTGTGTTTGAAAGTTTAGAAAGGGGTGTGTATCTGAAGGCCTCTTTGAGGAGGTGACATTTGAGGAGAACTGAATGATGAGAAAGAGGCCATGTAACAAGTGTTTTAGCAGAGGGAACTGCAAGTGCAAAGGTTCTCAGGCTGAACCAAGCTTCAGGTGTTCAGTTATGAAGAAGGCCTGTGGGGCTGGAGCACCTTGAGCTTAACTGTTGAAAAAAAGAGAAATTCTCTTTATGGAGGTTTGCTAGCTCCTGTCTTTGTATAAGGATAACATGTATGTGAGTATGTATTCCTTTTAAAATTGAACCTAGATGAAAATAAAAAGAAGAATCCCATTTTTTTTCTTCAGTAGATATTGACCGCCTATGTCAGGCATCATGTAGGTGCTAGAGCCACAGCAATGAACACAACAGACAAATTTCTGCTTTCATTGAGCTTATATTCTAGAGATGCTTCATTAGAAGGCAGTGACACTTTGAATCCTAGAAAATATTTGATCGATTAATTGATAGGAATGCAATTCTCGACCTTTTGGGATGGGGTGGGAGGTAGAGGGATGGTGGATGGTGGTGGCTTCGGAATGTATAGAGGTGTTTGATATAGACTTTAATGAGAGTGTGTAATAGTCCTCAGGTGTGTTGGGTAGAAAAACAGTTGAGAATCAATATGATACTCCCTAGGGTAAGGTATCTTTACAATCCAGGAAAGCTATCAATACGTTTAACATTTTAGCAACTCAGCAAACTCGGATTAGCACTGAGAAATAATTTGTATTTCAGAAAATATATTGAAACATTTTGACAGTAATATAAACTTTCTTACATGACTGACTTTATTTACTCCTGTGGCAAACAGTGATCGTATTCACATATAGTGAATAGAAACATTGGTTATCTCAGTAGTTTTCTTTCTTATGGTGTAGTATCTAGTAGTTTTTCTTCCACATTCCATTTGTTCTGCTGGCTCTTTATGAATGAGGATTATCTAATGGGCCTCTAACATGTAATTGCTCTGAGCTTTTGTCTCTGACTTTATATTTAGGTAAGATAGATAAAAGAAGTTTTTTACTTTCTTTAGGTGAAATAATATTTGAGTCACACATTCAATGTTTGAATTACAAATTTAAAAGCATTAAAAAAAACTCAGTTGTTAAAAGGAGAGTCAGGGTTTCCTGAGAAATCAGTATTATCTCCAGAGTACGTTCTTTGTTTCAGCAAAGGCAATGAGTTTCTGTTTCTGTATTTTCAGGGATACAAGCAGCAGTGAAAGTGAAGCGAGTTCTGAATCGTCTGATGATGAGTTAATTGGCCCCCCTTTACCCCTTAAAATGGCGGAAGAACCAGTTAATCATATGGAGGAAGATATCCTTGGTCCTTTACCTCCACCTCTTGGTGAAGATGTGGAAGAAGATGATGATGATGAAGATGATGATTCAGAAGAGGAGGAAGTAAGTATTTCAGTAGTAATTTAAGAATTCAGTGGAGTAGTGTCTTTTAGAGTAGTGTAGAGATCAGTTCCCTGCTAGACAGTTATTCATGAATGAGATCAAATTAAAAAAAAAATCTGAGTTTACTACTGACAGCCCCTTGTTGAAAAAACTCTAAAGAATGTATTTCAGGAATAAAGAAGTAGAACTCAAAAATAATAAATGGACAGTAGGAAGCAATGTGTTAAAAAGTTAATAAACATTTTGTTAAGTTTATGTAGCATTGAGTGAGATGTTCATGATGAATCTGGGAAGATTTAAAAATAAAGTGGATCTAATATTATTTTGAACAATAATGTGGAAGATAGGAGAGTGGAATCAGTTCAGTCATTTTGAAGTCATATTATTTGGGCGGAGGCTAGAGATGTTAGTTAATTTTAGATTAGCTTAAGTCAAGTTGCAAGTTACAATTTTAAGAGTAAATGCCCAAAAAATAGAAATTGTGTAACCTCCAAAATAGTAAAAGGAAAAACACATAAAGAAAACCATTGATGTACTTTGTATTTTTGATACCTAGAATGGATCATTTTTTAATACCACCTTTCTCTATGTGACAGATTATATTCAGTAATAATTATGAGTTGAAACAAATAATAATGGTCAGAAGAGAAACTGACAGCCTTTGCAGATCTGTCAGTGACTTCATCAAAATGGGCATTCTTTGCTTATTTGTGTTTACTACACAGTATACCAAATTGGTCACTCTATGTCTATTCATAGTTTATTAAAGAAAGCTTTTCATGCACACATGTGTATGTGTGTGTATGTAAAATTAGGAAAAGAGGAACTTAAGGATAAATCAGGCAGTTTCATTAAAAATTTTGTTTTACAATAAATTTCTGAAACTGCAGTGTTGACCATATCATTTTTCTTTTGATGTCAGTCCTAGTGGCTTTTAAATATCTCTGTTCTTAAAACACTTTCACTAAAATCTCTTCTTCCAGAAAATCCATCATTTTCTAATATATTTGGTAAAAACTTCTAAAGTTTCTTCTGTAAAAATCAGAGAAAATGGCTAAATAATGGCATATGTTGTCATTAAATGATCCATTGCTTTAGAATGTTTTTGATGAAAGCAACTGAGGTGTTTAAACATTCCCATTTGGAATTTTTCTGCCGACCTAGTCTACCGTCTTTTGTCTTTTCCTCCTGGCATTGAAAGTATAGCAGAATGGAAGACTCTTTTTGTTTCTTTGACTTTATAATCATTGTTTATTTTGAACCTACTGTTTAAATGCAAGAACATGAAGTACACCAGGGATTGGAGATATGAAACCACCCTTGAAGTAAGCTTGAATGATTCTGAACCATTAAAAATATTATCTGGGGGCTTCCCTGGTGGCGCAGTGGTTGAGAGTCCGCCTGCCAATGCAGGGGACATGGGTTCGTGCCCTGGTCCGGGAAGATCCCACATGCCGCGGAGCGGCTGGGCCCGTGAGCCACGGCCGCTGAGCCGGCACGTCCGGAGCCTGTGCTCCACAATGGGAGAGGCCATGACAGTGAGAGGCCCGCGTACCGCAAAAAAAAAAAAAAATCTGAACATGTGTGTAGCTGAGTACATTTGTGCATGTATGTGGTACAGATAGTATAACTGGAAGTGCACCAAACTAACTTCATGTAGAATGCAATGTTTATTAAAAGATAAGTAATAAAAATATGCTAATTTGAAGCTTACATATGTGTTATCAAAACTCAGCATTAATCATAGCAAAAAACAAAAAACCAAATTTCTAAACTGACAGTTTTAGAATTGCCAGCACCTGGTGATAATAAAAATTAAAAAAAATTTATTTTATTAATAAAAAAATGTTTAGTTGATTTTATTTTATTTTTTAATTCTGTAAAGAAAATGTACCCCCTTATTGGTCTGTAATACTACCACCGAAATGCTCTTGATATGCCATTGAAGAAAGCGCAGTCATTCCAAAAAAAGACAGGAAAGGGGAAAAAAGAAGTAGATGAAAATCTTGGTAAATAGAGATCACAAAATAAGATGGTAAGCATGAATACAAATACAGTTGACCCTTGAACATTGCAGGAATTAGGGGCACCGACTCTCTGAGCAGTCAAAAATCCGAGTATAATTTACAGTCAGCCCTCCATTTATACGGTTCCTCCACATCTGAGGCTCCACATCCTCAGATTCAACCAACTGTGGATCATGTAGTACTGTAGTATTTACTACTAAAAAAAAATCTGCTTGTAAGTGGACCTCTGCAGTTCAAAGTCATGTTGTTCAAAGGTCAGCTGTATATCATTATTCACAATAGATGTAAATGGCTAAACTTGCCACTTAAAAGACAAAACTTCTCAGATTGGATTAAAAAATTCAGGCATATTCTGCTTATGAATGATACATCTAAAATGTAATGACATAGAAAGGTTGAAAGAAAAAGGAATAAAGGAGACTATAGCAGGAAAATACTAACTGAAAGATAACTGATTAGTATTATAAAATTAATGTAAAGATAAAATGAGTGTCATTAGCTAATGGTAAAAGAAACAATTTATTCTCCAGGGAAATTTGATAGTCCTTAACCTGTGTGCATTTTAACACAATATAATCAAAGCAAAAATTGACAGAATTATAAGGAGAAATGGACAGACCTACAGTGATAATGGAAGATTGTTCAGAAACAATTCAGGAATTGTTAAGATGGCAATTAGTAAGAGTATAGATTTTAGCAATACAAATGCACAAGTTTTATCTATTGAACATATATAGAACCTTCATCCAACATTTTCTTTTCAAGCATACATGGGTAATCAGAAACAACAGCAACCACACATCTAGGCCACAGTGTGTGATGGACAAGGAAAAGATGTGTTTAATTATTTTGGGTAGTTCATAGAGTAGGTAATATTTAGGTTGAACTAATATATGTGAGAATGACTTATGTTTGTTTGTTATGAATGTTTGTTTGCCCCCCAAATTCATATGTTGAAGTCCTAACCTTCAATGTGACTGTATTTGGAGATGAGCCTCTTTGGAAATAATCAAGGTTAAGTTAGGTCATAAGGGTGGGTCCTGATCCAAATAGGATTAGCCTCCTTATAAGAAGAGAGATACTAGAGAGCTAGGTCTGCACATAACAGCAAGAAGCTGGCTGTTTATAAGCCAGGAAGAAAGTCTGCAACAGAAACCAAATTTGCTGGCACTTGGTCATGGATTTCTAGCCTCCAAAACTGTGAGAAAAGAAATTTTTAATCTTTAAGCCACCCAATCTGTGGTCTTTTGTCTGAGCTGATGAATGCAGGTTTGCAATGCTGGCAAGGTACCAGGGAAGAGAGAATAGAAGTATGAAGGGTGTTGTGAGGAGAAAAAAAGTTGCTATAGTGAGGACCTAAATGTGTGCAAGTACATGATAGTGTGGTGAAATGTCATGTGATTAGTGCATGGCTGTTTTTTCTTACTAGGGGGAAGTGGAAAGATGAGGCTGATGAGATCAGATCCAGAGAAGAAATACATTAATCCCCCCTTATCCAGGGGGATATGTTTCAATACCCCAGTAGATGCCTGAAACTGGATGGTACCAACCTTTACATATACACTATGTTTTTCTATACATATATACCTGTGATAAAGTTTAATTTATAAATTAGGCACAGTAAGAGATTAACAATAGTAACTTATAATAGAACAATTATAATGATGTACTGTAGTAAAAGTTACTGGCATACCTTGGAGGTATTGCTGGTTGGGTTCTAGACCACCACAATGAAGCAAATGCTGAAATAAAGCAAGTCACATGAATTTTTTGGCTTCCCAGTGCATATAAAAGTTATGTTTACACTATTCTATACTCTATTAAGTGTGCAATATAGCATTATATCTAAAAGAAAACAATGTACATACCTTAATTTAAAAATATGTTATTGCTAAAAAATGTTAACCATCATCTGAGCCTTCAGCGAGTTGTAATCATTTTGCTGGTGGAGGGTTTGAAATATTGTGAGATTTACCAGAATGTGACACAGAGACATGAAGTGAGCAAATGCATTGGAAAAACTGTGCCAATAGACTTGCTCCAAGCAGTGTTGCCACAAACCTTCAATTTGTAAAAAACGCAGTAAAGAGCAGTAAAACAAGGTATGCCTGAATGTGAATGCGGTCTTTCCCTCTCTCTCAAAATATATTATTGGACAGGTATAATGCCTTTTCGATCTTAATTAAGCATTTATCATGCACTGTGGTCATAACTTTTGCAGTTTGAGGTGTGACAGCAAAACTAGCATGAATTTCTTTTGCTTCTTCATGATTTCACAGATAGGAGATTTGTGCTTACTGTAGATCCTAGCAACCTCTGCATACCATTTTTTTCCTTTCCATATCAAGTTGAGAACTTTTCAACTTTTCACTTAAAGGAAGCACTTTATAGCTTCTTTTTGGCATTTTCAAATTGCCAGCATCACTCTTGTGCTTTGGGGCCGTTATTAAGTAAAATAAGAATTACTTGAACACAAACACTGTGATATCTTGACAGATGACTACTAAGTGACTGCTGGGCAGGATACACTATACAAAGGGATGCTTTACTTGTTGGGCGGGAAGGAACAGGTTAGCTTGAGATTCTGTCACGTTACTCAGAAAGGCACACAATTTAAAACTTACGAATTATTTGTTTCTGGAACTTTTGATTTAATATTTTCATACCAAGGGTAACTGAAACTGCAGAAAGCAAAAACCAGGCATAAGAGGGGATGCCTGTACTTTGTGGAGGAGGTGGAATTTGAATGAGCCTTGTAGAGGGTAACATTTTGATGGGTGAGGTGAGTGGAGGTATCTAGGAAGAGTGAATGGCCGGAACAAAGGCACAGTGTACAAGATTAGATTTGGGAAGATGGGAAAATCAACTTCTCTAGAATAGAGGGTTAATGAAGATTGGACCTTTGACTTGGAGCTGATAGGTGAGTAAACCCAAAGTGCAGCTATGCAGAGAAGGAAAAACATGCGTGGGTGTGGGGCTCAGAGGTCCATTTGAAATCTTACCATAGCTGTAATTAAAGTGTATCAGGAGACTGAATGACAGCTTTCTGTTTTTTTATAAGATTATGTGCTGGTTCTTTTTGGAAGTAAAACATTAAGTCTTTTTATGGTGTGCCTTTCCTCTTGTAAACATAGTAAACAGAAAATGCTAAACAACATGCAGGTCATAACAAGTCTGTTGGTGATTTGTGCCAGTAACAGCTTCAGTTTTAAAGTATGCACTAATTGATAATGCAATACTTATTACCATTGTTAATGGATTAACTCTGAAACTTTAGATTGGAGATAAAACAAGAGTGGGAGATTCCTTATTTCCTTTCCATTTCTCCGTCTATTTTTCTTTCCAACATATATCACAACCAGCATTTTCAAGACTAGGGCAGAGGTGATGGATGAAGCAGATAGCTTGGAAATTTGGAAACATTGTGAATGTGGCTTTGCAGTAGCCTTCCTAGATTCAGGTAAATTATATTGGCCTTGAATGAAGGCCTTCGATTTTCAGACTTTGTGGTTTGATACTAGATGAGTGGCAATGTCAGTCTGTTTTTTAAGTTCTGAGTGAGAACAAACTTTTCTACTTTATTTGATAAGTGGGATATTGGCAGCCTTCTAGATCAAACAGTAGTAGAATTAGGGATCATAGGCAAAGGAAATCTGTTGATTACTGTCTTGAATATGAATGTTATTGTGGAAAATAGACAAAGTAGCATGATTCATTTTATTTGCATTGCAGTGTTGGGCCTGTGTTTCAACGCTGAGTTTCAAATGTTTCTGGCCTTTGAAAGTTTTGTTTTTGTGGTTGGTTGGACTTAGGGCCGAGTAATTCTTTGCTTGTTGATTCAGAAACTTAATTTAGTTCCTTCAGGAAATCAGTTTGAGGTAATGCTAAGCAAAATTATAAGAGATTGTTTTATATATCAGAATGCTAGTTATATTTTTACAATTTGGGATATGTCAGAATTGTCCCGTCTACTTATTAAGGCTTAACCATTCTGTAGGTGCCCTTGATTTCCTTTCCTTTTTTCTCTCATACTTGGCTTCATCACCATCAACCTTTTGTATTTTTTGTTTCCTTTTGTTTTAGCCTGTTTCTTTCTACTTGCTCTTGGCTCTAAGCTTGCAAACATACTGAAATCTTCCTTTAAGTCAGTTTCCCCTCCACCCTACTGTCCAATTTCCTCTTTTTCTTTATCAGCTAATGTCTCGAAAGCAGTATTTATATTTGCCACCTCTCTTTCGTCACTACACCAGTTTCTCCTTAGATCTTTGTTGTCAGCTTCTGCTCTTACCATTTCATAGAGATCCCCAGTGACAAAATCCATATATCCAAAGACCCTTTCTCAGTTCTCATTTTGTACCTACCTCTGCATTATTGGACAATGTTGAATTGTTCTTCCTTGAAACTCTTCCCTTGCCATTTCTCTATACTATTGGCTTGCTGCCTATCTCTTGGACTGTTTTTTCAACAGATATTTACTGAGCACATCTTATGAGTCAGGTACTTTGCAGGTGTTAGGGATACAGCAGAAAATAATGCAGACAAATCCATGCTCTGGTGGTGCTTACATTTCCGCTAGAGCCTCTTTTACTACTTCATATTTCCTTACATTTCTCCAACCATAAGCATTCCCTGAGGGTATGTCCTGTGTACCTTAACATTTCATATTTGGCCTGGGTGGAGTTTCTTACATCTTCCTGTACTCATGACTCCTATTCACTCAGAGCAACTGGAGGTATTACCTCATTTCATTTGAACTTCAGATTCAGCTTTCTAACCACCATGAAACATGTCCATATTTAAGCCCCCACAATATTCTAAATTCAGCATTTAAGATAAAACTCAGGCATTTGCCTTCCCACTTGAACTTTTGCTGTAGTCACTTAGCTTATCTCTTTGCCTCTAGGATCTTCAGTCCCTTTTCCTCACTGCTGCAAGATTAAACTATTGATAACACAAGTCATATTGCAAGTAATGGTACTCATTCCCTAGATGAGGGAAAATAAACTACCACAGCAAGTGAGTTTGACTCATGGGGATTCCTGAATAGAATCTGATTTTTATTTGCTGCTCAGAAACTTGCAAAGCACTGCGACGTTTTAGAGAGACATTCTACTTGGTAGGAAAGCAGCCAAATTTACATACTTGAGTGGCCAGATATTTCAGCAAGTATTATTGAAATTAATGGACAAATATTTTTAATAACCTAGTGATTCTTCATCTGAACGTGAGAATCATCTTTGGTACAATTAAAAAACATGTATTTGTAGGTTCTGTAATCCAGAGATCAATTAAGTAGGACTAGGGTGAACCTGCCTCAACTCCTGCAATCTTGTGTTGTAACAAAAGGCTTCATAGGTTATTTTGATGCACCTCTTCCCAAACCACTTGTGACTGCTCACTTAAATAGTCACAGTTGGGGTCATAGGTTAACTAAGGGTACCTTCATAGGTTATTATCTGTATCATGCCTCATGGATGCTTAAGGACATGGGCTATTGCTTACAGAATAATGTTTCCTAAAAACAAGGATATGGAATTGCTGCCCTGTTTCTCTGTGCTAATGAAGCCACTTTGAAGTTTTCATATAAAACATATAAGAATATTCTTTCTCCCAGATAGCTTAGAAGTAATACTTATTTTGATTTTGATTTTTTGAAAAATGTTTCTTTTATGATATGTGAAGGTTGATGTCTCTGAAAAGCATTAGTGTTTAATTGCTTCTGAAGATGACATGGGAGAGATGGTAAGTTCCTGGCCTTTTGAATCTCTCTCATTTTTATGTCTTTTTATGCCTATCTTGAATTATACCCTATTAAATTATAATTGTCAAACTTTGTGAAGGGCTATGAAGAGGTAGGTATTCTAGGAGTTGAGCCAATAGCTCTGTCAGTTATTGAGACTATATTACTAAATATCAGGAGCCTTAAAAATGTTCATTTCCTTTAAACTTAGTAATATCACTTCTAGGATTCTAGACTCAGGAAATTTGGAAAAAACTTTATGTACATAGATGTTTATCACCGTACTGCATATAGTAGTGGTTTTCAGAATGTGTTCTGTGGAATGCTGTTGGGAGGCAGTTGTGGTGGGTTGGGTCCCTCCCCTACACTCAACAAGGTCAGCTCTGTTTCATGTTGGTCTTGCTCAGAACTTTCTCTTGACAGTTTCCATGTCTAAAAAAGTTTGAAAATAACTGACATATTTAAAATATTAGAATAATTAGAAATAATGTAAATAAATATCTACTGGAGAAGGACCAGTAAATTGTTATGTAGTCATATAAAAGCATTATGTAGTCATTAGACATGTTTAATAAGAGTTTTCAATAGCAATAGGAAAGGACATAAAACTGTATAGACAGTATAATTTCAAAACTTTAAATATTGTGTCTGTACAGAAAAAAGCCCTCCCATTGCTTGCTTCTGTATTATGGGAGTGAGGATAATGCTTATTTCTGCCCTATACGTTTCTATTCTTTTCCAGTTTCCATATTGATCATAAACTGTGCCTGTCATTAGAAACAAGTGATGGGAGTACAAACAGCAGTCCTCTGTTACAAGGCAGTTATGATCTTAATTCAAAAATCTAGGACAGACATAGGAAAAAACCCAAACAGAACAGTATTGAATATAAAATGTCTTAAATACTGGTGAGTACACTTACTTTTTTGTGTTTTACCTTGTTCCAAAAAGGATTTAATGAAGTGAAATGCTATAAGAAAGCATAAGTTAGGAAGAATGAATGAAAAAAGGAAAAACAAGGTGCATAAATAAAGTTAGTATAAAACACACAGGAAACAAAGTTCTATATTTGCTATGGGTAAGCCACAAAACCTCGTCACCATTATTGATTCCTTTCTTTCCTTCTTACCCTATATCCAATCTCTAATTCATTAACTAGTCTTACTAGCTCTGTCTTCAAAGTTTATACCAGATCTCTCCATTTCTGTCTCCATTACTACCACCTTAGTCTAATCTGATATCACTTGAACATCAGTAGCCATGTAAGTCATCTATCAGCTTCTGCTGTTGACTGGACCACTATGATTGTAATCCAGGCAATAAAAAGAGACAAAATACAGATATAGGGAGGCAATATAAAATAGTGATTAAGGAAATGGACTTTGAAGACAGATGGATCTCTTTCACTTTCAAGCTGTGTGACTTTGGGCATTACTCAACCTCTCTGTGTCTTTCTTTCCTCCTCTGTAAAATAGGGCTAATAAAACACCTAACTCGAGTTGTGTGGATGATTGAATAAGTGAATGAATATATATAGAACCCTTAGAACGGTGCCTGATATTTATCATTACAATCATCTATTTTAATGTATAACAAAAAGAGAATTAAAAAAATTAACATGATTCCTAATAAAAACATTTGAAAATGAAATTAAAAGGGAACTTTAATATTGTATTAAATGATTCATTCATGCTTCATACCACCAGTCAGTGTTAAACATAATTAAGGAGCACTAGAGGTATTCCCTTTAAAATCAGAAATAAAAGATGGTAGTTGTCACATTATTATATTATTCTAGACATTTTTGCTAATTAAACAAACTGAAATAATCAAGAGTATTAAAAGAAGTGAGAATATTGTTGTATTTGATACGGCTTTACCAAACAACAAAAAGGGACTAATCAAAACAGATTAATAAGGGACTTCCCTGGTGGTCCAGTGGTTAAGACTTCACCTTCCAATGCAGTGGGCGCGGGTTCGATCCCTGGTTGGGGAGCTAAGATCCCACATGCCTTGCAGCCAAAAAACCAAAACGTAAAACAGAAGCAATATTCTAACAAATTCAATAAAGACTATAAAAAAAAAAACAGGTTAATAGTGTCTAGTTTAAAGGGTTAAAATTGAAAAAGAGGTACCTGTTTTACAACAGGAGCAACAAAAATTAGAAGTAAGCTTAGTGAGAGATGCATCTGAATGTAAATATAATATAAACACTATAAAGCTTTTCAGTACAAAAAAGAAGTGAGAACCACTAAATAATCAGTAAATATTAAATTTTTTCCCACAGAGGTTAAATAATTGGCCCAATTTATTCATTTACTCACTTATCTCACTATTCAGTGGTAGAGTTTCTGTTCAAACCCAGGCTGTCTGTGCTTTTAACATTACTGTGCTGCCTCCCATACTTGGAAGCCAGTGGCACTGAGCTTTGAGTCTTTGTTAGGTGGTGAACCTATATATCAGTTAGTACATATTGATTTGGCTGCTGGTGACAGAAAATGGAAAATAACAGTGACTTAAACAGAGAGAAGTGTTTTTTTTTCTTCTGTCTTACATAAATGAAATAAAGAATTAACTAGACCAGGGCTAGTTTGCAGGTCCAGGATATCACAGATCTAAGCTCCAGGATATCACAGATCTAAGATCTTCTGTCTTTTTGTTCTTCCATCATCAATGTGTGGGCTTCAACATGGACGCTTTACCTGTAGACATTATTTTTGCAGTTGTCAGCAGG
>NW_006772773.1:135995-161621 GCF_000442215.2 Lipotes vexillifer | reverse complement strand
AGCAGGAAGGCAGAAGGGATAAAGAAGGCTACTCATTTTGAACTTTATATCTTTCTGTCACATAAGAAATACAATATTTACTTTAGGGATCCAGGATTCTAGCTAAAATTCAATGCTTCCATTACAAAGGATGGATGATGGGGGCAGCAACTAGCAACTATGTAGTGTGCATGAATTTATACTCAGTGCTTGGTACTTTCACTTATAGTAATTGCAAATTATTTATTTACTTTTTAAATCTCTTTAGGCATTGTGAATAGTCCTTTAATATTGTATCAATGTGACATACTTATGTATACTCTATTTATTTGATTTCATTTTGCACATTGTGGACATGTTAGCTGCCTTTCTCCAAAGTCTCAAAAGACATAGTTTATGTTTACTAATGCAATCTTTTAACTCCTAGGATTTGGTTACTATATTAGCATGTATGGATTTCATTTGAATTCCTGTCTGTTTCATCCTGCTATTTAATTATTCTACTGTTTTTATTTCTTCTGGAATGAGGTGCAATCTTTATGGTTCATTTTGTTAAGGAGAGATTCCATAAAACTAGTCTTGGCTAAGATTTTAGTCAAGTTCAACTATATATGTCAAGTTTGTTTATATAGAGGATCTTTGAAACGTTCATAAAGAAATTGAGGCGTAGGAATGGATTTTTGTTTTGAACTTTACAAAAGCTTTCCCAGTAAGAGATCTTAACAAAGAAAGTACATTTTAAATGCTCTTACTTTAGGAGAATGTGCTTCTTTAGTGAAGCAAGTTATAACTGTAAACAAAATAAGCAATTTTCCCTCAATTGAATTTATGATTGTCATTTTTTTAAAAAAGAGTTTTACCTCCTTCCCACTTTCTTTTATTATTTCCCACAACTGACATATAATTCATTGTTCATTTAGCACTGGCTCTATCAGTAATTCAAGATTTTTTTTAAGGACATGTCTAATCTCTCATTAAAGTAGGATAATATAGAGAAGGCCTGATTTGTAAATGTATTAGACCTCACCAATTCCTATTTGCCAATTAATTCTCTCTGACAAAAGAGTCTGTCAGTTTTGAGTGGACACTGATCAAAACGGTAATGCTTCCTTCCCATTCCTCCAGTTTCTGCTTGTTAAAATTCTGTCTAGCCTTTGGAGACCATCTCAAACGTGACTTCCTTCAAACAGCCTCTCCAGATACCAGCTGCACGTGCTACTTCCCAGGCCTGTTTTCTCCCTTGTATAACAAACTTAAGCTATTTTTCTTGTGAAATCATTACTTGTATTCTTGTGTTAACTACTGTGCCTCTCCTTTGCAATCCTTTGTGATGACCTTAGGTACAGGGATTTGTATATAAATAGTACAGTAGTTTTTAAAAACTTGCAACCTCTGGTGTAGTGCCTTTACTGTAGTACATAGAGTAAATATTTGTCAGTTGGAATTGAATGTGTTTGGTTTTTATAATTGAAAACCTCATTTTATGACATTTGAGAGTGTTTTCTATTTTTGACATATAAATCCCTAGTTTTTACAGGGAAAATGGAAGTTGAGATAGAGGACTGAACAGAAAAAATGTGAGCATGAAAATGCAAAAAGACACCTTGCTTTGTAACAGCCATTATATATGCCTTGTCCTAAGCTTAAAATTTAGTTACATAATAGTTTAATAATTGTAAGAACTGCCCCACAGTTGAATGAGATTACTTAATTTAATCGTATAGACTATAATTGCTTATGAACCTACCTTTTAAATGAGGCAAACAAAAGTTGTAGTTTTCTCTTCTTAAAACAGTCCCACAAAGTTTAAAATGTGATTGTTTTGATTGAGGTATAATTATATATAGTAATGTGCACAGATCTTAATGTTTCAGTTTGAACAATTTTGACAGTTTTGTATACACCAGGTGTAGCCACCATCCCAAACAAGATACAGGACATTCCTGTCACCCAAATAGTTCTTTGTGCCCTCTTCTAGTCACAGACTTTTAAAAAATGAGCTCTTGATAGCACTAGAATTGGAAGGAAAATTACCAGAGAACATACTGATTGTTTTACATTAAGAACTATAGCTCCTGCTTGTGGTTGATTTTTTTAATATGCATTTCACTTCAGTTGCTGGTTAGTAGTTGCTTTAGTGTTGCTGCTGAAGTCACTGGATTGGAAGTGTTAATGTTGTTTGTCATAACTTTTTTTTGATGACAAGCTTGCTTTTCACTCATTTTTCCTTTGTTCCTTTTTACTTATCTACAGTGGTAATAAAATTGTTCTTTCAAATAGAATGCAAATGAAAATGGTATGCAAGCCATAATTGAACTTTGCCAAACTATACCAACTGTTAAGTAATTAGAAGTATTTAGTGAGTATTTGAACGTATATTATTATTTTGCTTTGAACTGAATAAGTGAACAAAAATTCAAGGGGATAGAGTCAGGAAAGAGGTGAAAAATGCTTTTTAAACCATACCTATTATATGTGCATAATTCTGATATTTATTTTAAAGGTAAAGAAGGTTGTAACATAATCAAATGGAAACTCTGGGATTATTGAGGATTTTCATTATCCTTGCTGTCCCATTTCCCGTTCCTACAGAAAATTGAAAGTTGCTTTTTTATCACTGTAACTAAAGGCTAGACGTAGCAGTGACTTTTTAGTTGTGAGCACCTGTTTTCCATGAGCTTTCTCTGACTCCCTGGTTGGCATGTTCTGTGGTAGAGAGTCCAATTTGGGTCACCACTGTGCTTCCCTGACTTCTGGGCTGAGGCTTCTCATCCCTTGGCCTTGGTCATTGCCAACCACTTGTATCAGTCAGTCTCTCTCTTGCATAGGCAAAGGTTGAAGAATTAAAAGTGGACAAAAACTCTCTTTTATTCTCAGGAGTTGATCTATATGAGGAATGAGATGATGCCTGTAAACAACATATGGATTGACACATACTGAGTACTCAAAACTGCTGGATTTTAACGTTGTTTTCATCATCATTACCAATATTTGATTAATGACCAATTTTAATTTAATAGCAGCTGACTGGAGAAAAAAGTTTTTAAAAAACAATGTGAGGAAACTGAATGATTTTAACTTCAGAGGAAAATTAGTGGTCTTTAAAACAGAGCAATTTAATTACACCTGCAAGATTCTGTCAGCAGAGGATGCTAGAAGCTCTATTCCAAAATCCAGTGAATGTGTTCATTACTGTTTCCAAACTAATGTGGGAAGGTCTTCATTCTTTAAGATGGGCACCAGGGGGCAGTAGAAGCATTTTAGCTTTTGGCGTGAATCCATTTTTTTCAACTGTCTCCTTTATACAGTGGAAGGAAAAAAAGAATCTTATAAACAATGTCTTCTAAAAGTTGGGACAGGTGAGGTTTAAGTTGAGATTAATGTTGGAGTAATTACCTTTTTTTTTGAAGAAGAATGTAGAAAAATTCTTTATTCTTTTGTGATTTGAGAATATTGTGACAGTAGTATAAAGTGTGTTTTTTTATCTTTCTTTTTTTTTTTGCGGTACGCAAATGGCCTCTCCCATTGCGGAGCACAGGCTCCGGACGCGCAGGCTCAGCGGCCATGGCTCTCATAACTTTTTTTTGATGACAAGCTTGCTTTTCACTCATTTTTCCTTTGTTCCTTTTTACTTATCTACAGTGGTAATAAAATTGTTCTTTCAAATAGAATGCAAATGAAAATGGTATGCAAGCCATAATTGAACTTTGCCAAACTATACCAACTGTTAAGTAATTAGAAGTATTTAGTGAGTATTTGAACGTATATTATTATTTTGCTTTGAACTGAATAAGTGAACAAAAATTCAAGGGGATAGAGTCAGGAAAGAGGTGAAAAATGCTTTTTAAACCATACCTATTATATGTGCATAATTCTGATATTTATTTTAAAGGTAAAGAAGGTTGTAACATAATCAAATGGAAACTCTGGGATTATTGAGGATTTTCATTATCCTTGCTGTCCCATTTCCCGTTCCTACAGAAAATTGAAAGTTGCTTTTTTATCACTGTAACTAAAGGCTAGACGTAGCAGTGACTTTTTAGTTGTGAGCACCTGTTTTCCATGAGCTTTCTCTGACTCCCTGGTTGGCATGTTCTGTGGTAGAGAGTCCAATTTGGGTCACCACTGTGCTTCCCTGACTTCTGGGCTGAGGCTTCTCATCCCTTGGCCTTGGTCATTGCCAACCACTTGTATCAGTCAGTCTCTCTCTTGCATAGGCAAAGGTTGAAGAATTAAAAGTGGACAAAAACTCTCTTTTATTCTCAGGAGTTGATCTATATGAGGAATGAGATGATGCCTGTAAACAACATATGGATTGACACATACTGAGTACTCAAAACTGCTGGATTTTAACGTTGTTTTCATCATCATTACCAATATTTGATTAATGACCAATTTTAATTTAATAGCAGCTGACTGGAGAAAAAAGTTTTTAAAAAACAATGTGAGGAAACTGAATGATTTTAACTTCAGAGGAAAATTAGTGGTCTTTAAAACAGAGCAATTTAATTACACCTGCAAGATTCTGTCAGCAGAGGATGCTAGAAGCTCTATTCCAAAATCCAGTGAATGTGTTCATTACTGTTTCCAAACTAATGTGGGAAGGTCTTCATTCTTTAAGATGGGCACCAGGGGGCAGTAGAAGCATTTTAGCTTTTGGCGTGAATCCATTTTTTTCAACTGTCTCCTTTATACAGTGGAAGGAAAAAAAGAATCTTATAAACAATGTCTTCTAAAAGTTGGGACAGGTGAGGTTTAAGTTGAGATTAATGTTGGAGTAATTACCTTTTTTTTTGAAGAAGAATGTAGAAAAATTCTTTATTCTTTTGTGATTTGAGAATATTGTGACAGTAGTATAAAGTGTGTTTTTTTATCTTTCTTTTTTTTTTTGCGGTACGCAAATGGCCTCTCCCATTGCGGAGCACAGGCTCCGGACGCGCAGGCTCAGCGGCCATGGCTCACGGGCCCAGCCGCTCCGCGGCATGTGGGATCTTCCCGGACCGGGGCACGAACCCGTGTCCCCTGCATCGGCAGGCGGACTCTCAACCGCTGCGCTACCAGGGAAGCCCTAGTCAAACCTTTTAATGCCCCTTTTTAATGCAAATTTAGGTCTCCTTTTCAGCTGACTACTTATCTTGTAATCATGAAAATAAGTTATTATGTTTTCCCTTGTATCCTTTATTATTTATTACAGCCATATACTTATCTTCTGGATTCACAGAACCCTTGTTCATTTCTGCAGACAATCCCTTGGACATCTTCTTTCTCAGAACTTCTTTTCCCCTTTACCCAAGGATTTTTACTATCATCAGTACTTTATGTGTAGTAATGAAATTCTCTTCTTCTTTTATTCCCCCTGACTCTCTCTGCTTATAACACCGCAGTTTTTTTTCACACTTTGTATTTTTGATCTTACGTTCAGTGGGTTGCATTATTTATACTTCATAGTTCTATTAATACTATTGTAATTGGCCCTGCCGGAGTCCTTCACTTGTTATTTATCTATGTGTAATCCTCCTCTTTTTTATCTTTTGCTTTCATTTCTCTTTTTTTCCCATTTCTTATGTCTTCCTACATATGCTTCACCTTTTGGCTCTGTTTCATGTATGTTTCATTTTACCTTAAATTTTTTTTTTTTAACATCTTTATTGGAGTATAACTGCTTTACAGTGTTGTGTTAGTTTCTGCTGTATGACAAAGTGAAGCAGCTATATGCATACATATATCCCCATATCCCCTCTCTCGTGTCTCCCTCCCACACTCCTTATCACACCCCTCTAGGTGGTTGCAAAGCACCGAGCTGATCTCCCTGTGCCATGCAGCTGCTTCCCACTAGCTATCTGTTTTACATTTGGTAGTGTATATATGTCCATGCCACTCTCTCACTTCATCCCAGCTTCCCCTTCCCCTTCCCCATGCCCTCAAGTCCATTCTCTATGGCTGTGTCTTTATTCCTGTCCTGCCCCTAGGTTCATCAGAACCATTTTTTTTTAGATTCCATATACATGTGTTAGCATATGGTATTTGTTTTTCTCTTTCTGACTTCACTCTGTATGACAGACTCTAGGTCCATCCACCTCACTACAAATAACTCAATTTTGTTTCTTTTTATGGCTGAGTAATATTCCATTTTATATATGTGCCACATCTTCTTTATCTATTTACCTTAAAATTTAAAAAAGAAATTGCATGCAGTGTAATTAAATTCCCCCCCCCCGCCATTTTTTACTCTCAGTTTATTACTTTAAAGTTTTACTTTGAGTTACTTTATTTATTGATCTCATTTTGTTTTCTTCTGTCTTCCAACTAGTAAGTATTCTTAAGAGCAAAGGTCATGTAATTATTTTTTGCACTCCTCTAGATGTTAAAGAAGCTGTAAAAACAGACATCAGTTTTTCAGGTTAGTAGGTATAAACACAGTATTTGAAAGTGAAATGTCTCCGTTGATCTTTCACCCCTTCTATTTACATGGGTAGAAGTGGAGGATTTGCATATGTCAATTTTGAAAAAGATTTCTTAGTGCTGTAATTCAAAAAAGTGCTTTTAAAAAAATCTTTACAAAATCATTAATGTTTACCTGTATTGATATGTCTTTTATAATCTGTTACCAAGATTATAAAGTTTGCATTTGAGTACATTTTATATTTTTAAGTGCCAAATTGATAAAATAGCGTATAAGTAAATATTTAAGCAGCACCAACAGAGCTTACTTTAAAAAAAAATTCTTCTATAGACCTTGATTCTTATTTGGAGGGACATTTTGTTCATACTATTTGTGCTGAGTGCTGGAAGTACAGCTAATTGTGAATTTGAAATAAGACTAAGACCACCAAGTTGATTCAGATAGCCTACCAGGCAGCTGTTGGATAGTAATTTTGCCATTTCTCTACTCGTCTGGGTTGGAATCAGGGAGTCTTTGTTCACCTCTGCATGCTGCAGAACCTTGAACACTACAAATGGGGTTTAAATTTTTTTTTTTTTTATTAAATGAAGGAGTTAATGGCATAGTCTTGATTTTTACTCTCATAAAAAGTGATGCTCGGGACTTCCCTGGTGGTTCAGTGGTTAAGACTCTGCACTTCCACTGCAAGGAGCACGGGTTCAATCCCTGGTCCAGGTAGTTCCAAATGCCACACAGTATGGCCAAAAAAAAAAAAAAAGTGATGCTCTAACAAACCAGGAATTCAGTGTTAAGCCACAGTTCACTATCTGCAGTCCCCTTTTGTTTGATTTATGATAAAGAAATAAGCGTATGCTCAAATCTAGAGCCCAGCAATAGTGCTGACAGTAAGTGGATACTTCCTTTGTACAGCAAAGTTCTAAGCACTTAAAGTGAAATAACTCATTTAATCCTCCTACTTCTATTATCCTCTTTTGAAGATGAGGAAACTGATACTCAGGGGCACTAACTTCTCCAAAGCCACAGTAAACGGTGGAGCCAGGTTTCAAATCTAGGAAAATCTACTCCAGAATGCATGTGTTTAACCAGTATGCCTTCCTTTACCACTGGTTGTGACCTATTCTCCTTCTCAAGGTCATCAGTTGTCTCTCCTACACTTGTCTCATGCCCCAACCATACAAGCTATTAGCAGTCTTTGAATATGACTAGTCTTTCATGCATTCCCGCATGCTTTTCCTTCTGTGTGGACCCTGGTCAATACTTAGTACAACTCCATTCTCTTGGTAGTCTATGTAAGTAGTGCCCCTGTGGGTAATGTTGTGACGGACCTGTCTCCATCAAGGAAGCACCTTTTCATTTTGCAGGATCCAATTTTTCTCATTGTGAAAGGAGTGCATTTTCTCCTTTGAAAAGCATTCACTGACAAAGGGAGAGTTGAATACCTCCTTCCTTATGCTACTTGTATATTAGTTATCTTCCTCTGTTATTTAAAAATTTTTATAACAGCTTTACTGAGATATACCTAATACCCTCAAATTCATAATTTTCAGCAATTCAGTGGCTTTTAGTATAACCATAGAGTTAGTTGTGCAACCATCACTGCTAACTCATTTTAATACATTTTTATCCTTCCAAAAAGCAACCTTGTAGCCTTTCACTTTCATTCCCTATTCTCCCTCTGCTAGCCTTCCTCCAACTCTTGGCAATCACTAATCTACTTTCTGTCTGTATGGATTTGCCTATTCTGGACATTTCATATCAATGGAATAATACAGTAAGTAGTCTTTTGTGACTGATTTCTTTCACTTAGCATAATGTTTTCAAGGTTCATCCATGTTGTGGCATGTATCAGTACTTCATTATTTATTTATTTATTTTTTGCGGTACGCGGGCCTCTCACTGTCGTGGCCTCTCCCGTTGTGGAGCACAAGCTCCGGACGCGCAGGCTCAGCGGCCATGGCTCACGGGCCCAGCCGCTCCGCGGCATGTGGGATCTTCCCGGACCAGGGCACGAACCTGTGTCCCCTGCATCGGCAGGCGGACTCTCAACTGCTGCGCCACCAGGGAAGCCCACTTCATTACTTTTTATTGCCAAATAATATTCTATTATATGTACATACTACATTTAAAAAAATGCATTCATTAGTTGATGGACATTGGGTGTTTACATTTTTTGGCTATTATGAATAATGTTACTATGAATATTTGTCTAGAATTATTTGTACGGATGTATGTTTTTGGGTTTTTTGGGGTGTATATCTAGGAGTGGAATTGTTAGGTCATATGATAACTCTGTGTTTAACATTTTGAGGAACTGCCAAACTGTTTTCCAAAGTAGTTGCATCATTTTACAATCCCATCAGTAGTCTGTGAGAGTTCAATTTCTCCACATCCTCACCAACACATTTTATTGTTTGTCTTTTTGATTATAGCCATCTTGGTGGATGTGATGTGGTATCTCATTGTGGTTTTGATTTGTATTTCCCTAAAGAATAATGATGTTGAACATTGTTTCATGTGCTTATGGGCCTTTTGTATGTCTTATTTGGAGAAATGTCTCTTCAGCTCTTCTGCCCGTTTCAGTTGGGTTATTTGTTTATTATTGAGTTATAAGGATTCTTTATGTATTCTGGACACAGATTCCTTCTTAGATACTTGATTTGCAAATATTTTCTTTCATTCTGTGGGTTGTCCTGTCACCTTCTTTGATGGTATACTTTGAAGTATAATAATTTAAAATTTTGGTGGAGTCCAGTTTTTCTGGTTTTTCTATTGTTGCTTGTGCTTTTGGTGTCATATCTAAGTAGCCTAACCCAAGGTTGTGAACATTTACTCCTATGTTTTGTTTTGTTTTTTTCCTGCGAGTTTTATAGTTTTAGTCACATTTAGGTCTTTGGTATATTTTGAGTTAATTTTTGTGTATGATTTGACATAGGACACTCTCCTATTATTGTACTTGTCACAACTATGATAAAATGATCATTGTTGTGATAGTTATTTGTTTACAAGTGTGCACCTTCTGTAGTTTCTGAGCTCTATGAAGACAGTGCCTGTGTCTTCCTTATTTTGGGTTTCCTGGTGTTTAGCATGTAGTACCTGGCACTTAGGCTTTATTAGGTACAGCTTACAGTGAGTCTGTCTGTGGCCTTGAACGTTTTATCTTGAGGATACAGAGAAAAACTTTTAAGAGTACATGTAAAATATAAATAGTTAATAAATACGTCCCCATATTTTAGAAAGGATGGATAAACTCTGCTTGTGTATTTTTTTTCTCATGGATTTCATGTTAATTTTCTTTTAAAAACAAACTGTCATTACTAGGTGATTTATATCTTTAGTTAAGAATGAATATATTTGAGCATGTACTGTATGTCAGACACTGTGCTAAGTACTGAAGATGCAAATTAAATAAGACTTAGTATCTGTCCTCAAGGATTTTACAGACTAGTGAGGAGATGACAAGTAAAAAATCTGCTTTTGTTCTCTAGCAAGAAATGCCCAAGAGCAATTTAAAATATTTTGTTGTAGTAGTGGTAGCTTTAGACATTATGGAAAGTATGATGGAGTATTAATAATTTGTCTGTTCCATATTTGGTGGGATGAATAGGGTGTAGAATTGCTAGAGCTAGGACTGTAGAATGAATACAAGAGAATCTATACAGATTGGCTTTGGGGATGCCTTTAATTTTCACTATACCTTTTACAGTTGTGAAGCATATACATGCTTTTGCATGTATGCAGAGTTACATTAAATAACATATGGTATCTATTCTGCAGTGTTAGTTTTCAAGAGAGCTATAGTAGGGGGCAAGGATTAAAATATATTTTTTCTCAGTATGAGGTGAATTTGATAAAAATTTATTATGTCTCAAGCTTCTTTTATTTTTCCAAATAAATTAATTTTCACTAATTTGACTGATACCTTGACATTTTTTATAGTCAAAATTAGTACAGTCTGTGCATCTTTAACTGAATATCAAAAGATTGCCCAAGTAATAACTCAATTTTTATAAAAAACAGTTATGAAATCTTAAACATAACTCAAAGTACTACAGTGTATAACCCATGTTGAACTAATTCTGCACTGCATATCTAAGATTCTGAAAGTTGGTGAAACTTTTCTATCTCAAGGCATTTTATACCTGGTCTCAAACAATTTCTCAAATGTGTACTTTCAGGTTAAAACCTTTATAGACATAGGCTCATAATAATATCTTACTTATAATGGGGTTGTAGTTATAAAGTGTTTTGGCACATTAACTCATTTGGTCATCACGGCAACTCTGCGAAGCTAACAGGTTAAGTGTTACTATAGAGGAGGCATTATGTTGTAAAAGTGCACAGACTTTGGGGCCAGACTTCTAAGTTCAGATTCCCTCTCAGTCACTTACCAGTTATGTGACCATAGACAAATTACTTAACCTCTCTTTGCCTCAGTGTCCTCATCTTTAAAATGGGGTGATAATAGGACCTATCAAAGAGTTGTGAGGATTAAATTACTTAGTATATAAGTGGTGCCTTGAGCAGTGCTTGGCCCATAGTATGCATGTATATGCTAGCTGTTACTATTGTTATTATTATCTATATACAGTAGATGGTTAAGGAAATAGAGGCTCTATGAAGAAGGGAGTTTTTTCATTCTTACCACTAGTAAGTAACAGAATCCAGATTCCTGTCCTGCTGTTGCCTTGAGTCTTTAAAACAATATGAGTTTTATTAAGTACCTGTTGAATGAATGGTTGTATGCATTGGAAAAAAAATCCCATGTTGCCTGGCAGTTTGGAAAATTGAATTATAGAATAAGATTTTTGCTAAATTGAAAGTTAAATTTGACTTCCAAGATTTTCCAATGAAAGAGAAAGACAAATACTATATGGTATCACTTATATATAGAATCTAAAAAATAATACAAGTGAATGTATATGCAAAAGAGAAACAGACTCATAGATACAGAAAACAAACTTGTGGTACCAAAGAGCAGAGGGAAAGGGGGAGGGACAAATAAGGGGTATGGGATTAACAAATACAAACTACTATATATAAAATAGATAAGCAACAAGTGTATACTGTATAGCACAGAGAATTATACCTGTTATCTTGTAATAACATATAATGGAGTGTAATCTGCAGAAATACTAAATCACTATGCTGTATGCCTGAAACTAACACAATATTGTAAATCAACTATACTTCAATAAAATAAAATAAAAGAAACAATGTTACATGTTAGTCTTCCTGTTCCGGGGTAATAAAAACTTAACAAATGGAAAAAAAAGATTTTCCAGTTGAATATCTTTTTTTAGGTTATAGAAATTATCTTAAGGTATAAAATGTAGCTCAGGCAATATACTATAAAGCTGTAATAGGACTGGTGAACTTGTGTTGCAGTAAAGTGGTAATCTCAGAAAACTTTTGCTTCTCATACTTTATTATTATTATTATTTTGGCCGTGCCATGCAGCTTGCAGGATCTCAGTTCCCTGTCTAGGTCACGGCATTGAAGGCCTGGAATCCTCACCACTAGGCCACCAGGGAACTCCCTGCTTCTCATGCTTTAATGTGCACATAAGTCTCCTGGGGACCTTATTAAAAAGCAGATTCTGGTTTAGTAGGTCTGGGAGAGGTCCAGCATTCTGAATTTTAACAAGTTCCTGGGTGATGCCCCTGGTGCTGCTCTGTGGACTGTACTTTGAGTAGCAAGGCATTAGAGAGCCTTCTGTGAGAACAGTGGCACTATCAGTCTGAGGTTTGTATTAATCTTTACTCCACTTATAAAAGTGCTTTGTTTCCCAAAAGAATCATTGTAACAAATTCTTATTCTTTGTAGATAAGAGGCTAAGGACTTGAAGTTTTGAGGGGATAATTAGTTCAAGTTGTGAAGATGTGAGAATGGTGTGTACATTGTTGCCACTGACATGGTGGAGTTGGGCCTTTTTTAGGTATAGGACAAATGGTAAAACTCAGGGACTCCAGTCTGAGCTGGTGAAATTTTCTCTCTTCCTTTATAGTTGTAAAGGAAAGCCTTCTCTTTTGGGTAGGGGTAAAGAAGTGGGAGGGGAGAATTTGATTATAGGGGCCTTAGAAAGCCAGGTTGTTCCTTCTTAATTCTGGCAAGCTCAACCTCTGTTCTTCTGTTCTTGCCTGGAGTGGTTAATTATGTGGGTAAGGGTGGGATCTTAATGCCTACATTGATAAGTAATCAATGAAAAATAAATACCACTGCAAATGATAGGAATATTGATAGGCTCTTTAGAGATTAATATCTTTTGAGAAATGATCTGCTTTTTGATTATGTATGAAACTTTTTTGTTTTTTTAATGATATTTATTTTCTAGCTTTATTGAGGTATAACTGACAAATAAAAATTGTATGTATTGATACTTAACATGTATAATGTGATGGTTTGATATATGTATACATTGTGTAATGATTACCACAATCAACTTAATTAACACATCCATCGCCTCACACAGTCACCTTTTTCTTTTTTTTGGTATGGCAAGAACACTTAAGATCTATTCTTTGAGCAAACTTCAAGTGTACAGCACAGCGTTATTAACTGTAGTCACCATGCTGTACCTTTGATCCTCAGAACTTATTTATCTTGTAACTGAAAGTTTGTACCCTTTGACCAGAAACTTCTTAAAAACATTAATTTTTCTAAACTTAACCTGGAATAACATTCTACAAATGAGAATTTCTAAAACAATATGTGTGATGCTCTGAGAAGTTACAATTGGGACTAAAGGTGGTGGAGAAGCATTAAAGGTTCTCAGTGAGAAATCCAGTAGGAAGAGTAATATCATGGTAGTGAGCAGTGTGGAGTAAAGTAAAGAAGATGGAAGTCAGGGAAGGACATAGGGTAGTGTTCTTAGTTCCAGATGTGAGTTTAAGGTAGACCGTGTCATCATAGAATGTCATGAATTACCTGGTCCAACTCTTTCACTTTTACAAGTGGAAAAGCTGAGGTTCTATACAGTTAAATGGCTGAGTGAAGATTACAAGTGGCAGTTAATGTCCGAGTCATGTCTAGATTTCAAGTCTTTGAACTTAGAGAGAAATAAGAATAAAAGCTGACATATTCATAAAATTTTAGGGTGTTAGGAAATGACAGGGTATACTTTCATGGTAGCGTTGAAAATAAATGTCATTTGATATAAATTCTGTTGGCTAATTACCTGCCATTGTTTTATGATAAATAAACATAGAAAATTGTCATCTTTGTGTTTATTGCTAATGTGTTTTTTTAAAGAAGTGATTTCTGATAAAATATAAGAATGAACTATCCTTTTCGAGTTTCTCGGCCCTCACACAAGTATAAAAATTATGTAACAGTGTGCTCTTAAGTTATGTTACTAAGAAATGTTCTCTAAGATTTCAGCTTGCAATAGGGCATAAGTGGTTTGAAGGTAATTTAGAAGTGGTTTGGGAATACTGCTAATTGAAGGATTGGAACCAGCTGCGAGATTTAGCTAGAAAATTGTCTTTCCTTCCTGCAATATTTTAGACATGTAACTTTACATTTTTGGAGGAAGATTTTAAACATTGGATAAATGATTTTTTTTGACACTTACCTAACATTTATTAGAGTATTGCAAAGTATTCAGGCATAAGAGTATGCATCTTTTAATCTTTTCTTGTTTGCTTATGTGTGTTGTATCTATTAAATTTTTTTTTTTAGTTTTGGCAAAATACACATAATGTAAAATTTACAGTCTTAATCATTTTTTAAAATTTATCTTATTTTATTTTTAAAAATTAATTAATTAATTAGCTTATTTTTGGCTGTGTTGGGTCTTTGTTGCTGCACTCAGGCTTTCTCTAGTTGCGGCAAGCAGGCATCTCATTGCGGTGGCTTCTCGTTGCAGAGCACGGGGTCTAGGTGTGCAGGCTTCAGTAGATCTACATCTACTGCAGGCTTCAGTAGATGTGGCGTGTGGGCTCAGAAGTTGTGGCTCGCAGGCTCTAGAGTGCAGGCTCAGTAGTTGTGGTGCACAGGCTTAGTTGACATGTGGGATCTTCCCAGACCGGGGATTGAACCTGTGTCCCCTGCATTGGCAGGCAGATTCTTAACCACTGAGCCACCAGGGAAGTCCCAGTCTTAATCATTTTAAAATGTACGGCTCTGTAGTGTTACATTGCTGTGCAGCCAGTCTCCAGAACTCTTTCATTTTTGCAAAACAGAAACTCTATACCCATTAAATGACAACTTTCCATTTCCACCTCTTCCCCCAAACTCTGGCAACCACTGTGCGTTCTGTCTCTATGAATTTGACTACTCTGTATACCTCAGATGAGTGCAATTATACAGTATTTCTCTTTTTGTGAGTGGCTTATTTCACTTAGCATAATGTTCTCCGGGTTCATCCATGTTGTAGCATGTGTCAGAATTTCCTTCCTCTTTAAGACTGAATAATATTCCACTGTATATTTATACCACTGTTCCTTCATCCATGGATGGACAGTTGAGTTGCTCCTACCTTTTGACTATTGTGAATAAAGCTGCTTTGAACATGAGTGTACAAACATCTCTTTGACACACTGCTTTTCAGTTCTTTGGGGTATATACACCAATAGAATTGCTGAATCATAAGGTAATTCTTGTTTAAGTTTTTTTAAGAACTACCATTACTGTTTTACATAGCAGCTGCACCATTTCCCTCCAGCAGTGTATGTGTTCCAGTTTCTGTTCATCTTTGCTAAGACTTATTTTGTTTTTCTTTTTTTCCCTTAAGTATTAGCTTTTGCATTGGGTATGAAGTGGTATCTCATTGTGGGTTTTTTTTTTAAATAAATTTATTTATTTATTTTTGGCTGTGTTGGGTCTTCGTTGCTGCGCACGGGCTTTCTCTAGTTGTGGCGAGCAGGGGTATTCTTTGTTGCAGTGGTTGGACTTCTCATTGCAGTGGCTTCTCTTGTTGTGGAGCATAGGCGCACGCATGGGCTTCAGTAGTTGTGGCGCATGGGTTCAGTAGTTTTGGCATGCGGGCTCAGTAGTAGTGGCTCGTGGGCTCTAGAGTGCAGGCTCAGTAGTTGTGACACATGGGCTTGGTTGCTCCGCGCATGTGGGATCTTCCTGGACCAGGGCTCGAACGTGTGTCCCCTGCACTGGCAGGTGGATTCTTAACCACTGCGCCACCAGGGAAGCCCTCTCATTGTGGTTTTGATTTGCATTTCCCTAAGGATTAGTGATGTTGAGTATCTTTTCATATGCTTGTTGGTCATCTGTATAACTTCTTTGCAGAAATAACTATTGAAGTTCTTTGCCAAATTTTGAATTGGGTTTTTTTCACTGTAGTTGTTGAGTCATAGGAGTTTTAAATATATTCTGGATATTAACACCATATCAGATATATGATTTGCAGATATTTTCTCCCGTTGTGTAGGTTGCCTTTTCACTGTGTTAATTGTGTCTTTTGATGCCTCGGTGATTTTTTTGAAATCTCAATTCTTATCAAATTACTCTACATGGCTCAGAGCTTAAATTTCAGATTCTTGGCATTGTATACAATCTGGCCTATAATGAACTCTCTGGGTTAACATTAAAAAAAAAATACCCCCCACCCCGACACCACACATCCTTCTCTTTTTTCCTGCCCAGGAGTTTAAACTCTAGCCAGGCAAAAATATTTGCAACTCAGAAAGTGTCAAGATTCATCTTATTCTCGCCTAGATGCCCTCCACATTCATCTAGGGAACTTCTGTTTTTCCAAAAGCATCTCAAACATTTCTTGTATGAAGCCTTTTCTAATCACTCTCTACTTCCCCAGGCACAGTGGAATTGAGTGCTGAACCCTGTGTATCCTTCTGTCATAGCATCTGAAATATTTTAGTTTGCCTGTTTGTTTACCTGTTTTGCTTTGCAGGACTGATAGTTCTTCATGAGCAGAGTCTTTGTTATTGGGCTTTTTATCTTTAACTTAGTTCCTGGTATGTGGTATGTAGTATATAATACTCAATAAATGTTGTTAAGTGAATGTGTGATCAGTGAGTGAGTGAATAAATGAATTAATTTTAAGAGTTACACCAGAATGGACTCTAATTCTGGTTGCTTTTGGTTCTGCACTGGTAACTCTTTCCAAAGTGGTTTCTGGGAGAGAGTGGCGCTCATTTTCAAACTCCTGGTTGGAAATCCCCATTCTCTGTCCCAACTGTTAGCCACTTTGTGGTAGATCTTTATTACTGAGTAGACTTTTTATTTTGACTCATACTACTATACATATATAACTTCTAAAATTTATGACATATTACCCCAGAAAGGTTATAAATGATTTGCAAGTCTTTTGAAAAACACTACAGGGATATATGTATAGTGTATCAGATGGAATTGCTCATGTTATTCTAGATATGTTTGCTATCATTGTTCTTACTGGGGTAAACGAAAGAGCCTGGGAAATAATCCTTTGGTTGGCATTTAAAACCAAACCAAAACAAAAACTGGTATCTTTTCCTTTCTTCCATTAAGACTGTAGCTCTTGTTATGAATTTTGGTAATAAATGACTTCATTTGAAGTCTTGTAGTTTATGATGTCCCCTGGCAGGGAAATCTTGAAAATATTTTACTGTTACAGCAAATTTCACACTGAGCCATATTTCAAAAAGTCATTAGTAAAAGTTCTGGAAAAAGAACAGTCACCATCAAGTGATATGCTACCAAAAGATGGATTGCTACTATTTTAGATGATTTAGTTGTGCCAATTATATGGGCTTTTTATGAGTTATGCCCTACATGATTTCCAGTAAAACTTTGATTTTAAATTTAAACAATACTTATTTAAACATTTAATTCATTCCTAATGTAAATACTGAGCTATTCTGTATTCTTGTAAGTTTTTTCTTTAAATGTCAGACATTGTCTGTATATAGGCACGTTCTGCATTGAATTCAGTGAAATAATTTTCATCCTTCCTTCTGGTGACAGTGTTTTTCTTTCCTGAGTGATGAAAAAGGAATTGGTTATGAAATGATACTATAATAGATTTTTCTTTAAGTAAAACATTTGAACTGTTCTCCTGTTTCTTTCAGGAGTACTTAAGCACCTTTACATGAGTTTTTATTACTTACAAATATTGTCAACTGCAAAGGGAGCAGTGGTTTACATAATTTAATGTAGGGGTAGTCCAGAATTCATTTGTTCAACTTTTAAATTATTTTGGAATTTGTGTTGGAATATTGGTTTCTCCAATATTGGTGTGTGCAGGACTTTTCAAAACATATTAAACCATACTGTAATGTCTTTGTCTTGAAATAAACTGCAAACTCTCCAGCAGTTCCTTGGGTTACTATGAGGTAAGTGTTTTTGTTCAGTGCCTCTTGGTTCCTGATCTCCTTCTTTACTGATCTGTGGTGGTAATCAACTATAGCCACTTCTCAGATGCAAATAGTTTAAGACAAAATTGCCTTTATTTCTCTATACTTGCAACTTTACATTTGCTTTTAGTCTGGGATAGAATCATTTGGTCTTCAAAGGTTTTCACTTTTGGAAAATATGACTGACTCACCAGGCTCACCTGATGCATAGCACCTACTGGTTCTTCTTTATGGACATAAACATTAATGTTTGAGGTAAATTAAAAATAATCTAATGTGATTTATGAGGTAGACATTGTAAGGGCCATTAATACACTCCAAAAACTCTTGTGTCTGCCATATACCAGGTGTTTTGTGGATTGGGGACCCAGAGACGATATATATACACGGTCTTTGAGAAGCATCTCTTGAGTTTGGTTACGGAGTGGTGTGGAGGGAGACCGGTCAAAAATTACAATGTATTATGATAGGTTCTGTGATAGACAAGGAGAGGGTGTCATGGGAGTGCATGGAAGGGCCATTTAACCCAGAGTTTGAAATGTTGAGAAATGCTTCCAGGAGCAGGTCACATCTGAATTGCATCTTAAAGGGTGAGTAGGAATTAGCCAAGTAAAAAGGAAGAGAAGCCTGGAAATAGACCAAGATAATATGACAAGAGAGACAGGAGGTAAGCCTTAGAATAAGTGGTGGCTGTCATTTATTGAGTACCTACTTTGTGCCGAACTCTGTATTATGAGCTTTAAACCACTTGCCTCACAGTAACCTAAGGGGCAGGTGCTATTATCCTGTTTGCAAATGAGGAAACTGAGAGTCATTACTCTCCTGAGGTTATGACAAGGTTAATGAGTATCAGAGCTTGATTTTAAAACCCTAGATTTTCTGGCTTTTTGTCAAGGCTGTTTCCTCCCAAGAAAGAATAGTTTCAAGTTGGAGGAAATAGTTAAGTAGTTATGCTGATGAAAGGTCAGACGTGCAGATTAAGTTCTGAAAAGTGTCCTGGGACATTTATAGTGACTTATTTATTCATTCAAGAAATATTTACTAAGAGTCCTTTAAGTACCAAGAACTGTGCTAGGTATTGGGAATTAAATGACAAGTGCCAAAGTGTTAGAGGTAGAGGGGTGAAAGAAAGTAGATACAATGAGTGAAAACTGTAGTGTGAGGAAGCTTGATTGTAAAGGAAAAGATAGTGGTATAGCAGTAAACCTCGGCGAAATTGGGGTGTGTGTGTGTGTTTTAATATGGGATGTACTTTTTTTTAATATAAATTTATTTATTTATTTTTGGCTGCGTTGGGTCTTCGTTGCTGTGCACGGGCTTTCTCTAGTTGCGGCGAGCGGGGGCTACTCTTCGTTGCGTTACACGGGCTTCTCATTGCAGTGGCTTCTCTTGTGGAGGACGAGCTCTAGGTGCGCGGGCTTCAGTAGTTGTGGCACGCGGGCTCAGAAGTTGTGGCCCATGGGCTCTAGAGCGCAGGCTCAGTAGTTGTGGCTCATGGGGGCTTAGTTGCTCCACAGCATGTGGGATCTTCCCAGACCAGGGATCAAACCCGTGTCCCCTGCACTGACAGGCAGATTCGTAACGACTGCGCCACCAGGGAAGTCACAATATGGGACGTACTTAAATTGTTCATATTCTGAGGAGAAAGAGCCATGGTAGGGGAAAGATTTAAGATAAAATAGAAAGGACTAGTGATTGCTTGGTTCATCAAGGATCCAAAAGAAGGAGGGAAGTTAGGGACCAAAGTCTGTAGATTGCACGTTTTTGTTTGTTTGTTTATTTGTTCTGGGCATGCCACGTGGCTTGTGTTACATGGCTTGTGGGATCTTAGTTCCCCGACCAGAGGTTGAACTTGGGCCCTTGGCAGTGAAAGTGCAGAGTCCTAAACACTGGACCACCAGGGAATTCCCTGAACATGTTTAATTAAGTAGATTGCAAGATAATCCTAACATAAATTTGTAACGGCTGTAACTACCCTGCTCTTGGATAATGGAGACTTGACTAAGCAATGAAACTTCTTATTTAAATGATCAGTGTGACCTCTTATGTCTGATTTATGCATCCATTTTCTTCATCCCTCAGTTATTCTGTCCATACCCTTTCTAACATAGCATGTATTACATTGAAGTAGAGTCATTGATGTTTCCCTCTTAGACCATGTGCTTCTTGGGAGGAGAGAGTAGAGGCTGTGTGTAACGCCACTTAGCATCTGGTATAATCTCACTTTAATAAAGCCTTGCTCAATCGATGAAGCAGTGAATGACTCTGTTCCTTATTTGTATCATTTGAATATCAGTTTTTTGTTTTTTAATCCTTTATGGGTTAAAAAGTATGTATCTATCCTGTGCAAATTTTGTTGTCTGTTATAAACTAAGTACTTTAAGGTATGCCCAAGTACCAAAGAGGACTTTAAAAATTTTCCATATAGGGAGGACCTTATGGTTTCATACAACCTAAAGAATATCTTAGGTTTATCTTTTTAGAGATTTAAGATAAATTTATCATCAGTTCAAAGTGACCAATTGTAATCTATCTAGAACTGCAGAAATAAGATATGCTCACACTTAAAAAAATAATTTAATTTAATTTTTATTTAGTTTTGGTTGCATTGGGTCTTCGTCACGCGGGCTTTCTCTAGTTGCGGCGAGTGGGGGCTACTCTTCATTGTGGTGCGTGGGTTTCTCATTGCAGTGGCTTCTCGTTGTGGAGCACAGGCTCTAGGCGCACAGGCTTCAGTAGTTGTGGCACATGGGCTCAATAGTTGTGGCTCGCGGGCTCTAAAGTGCAGGCTCAGTAGTTGTGGCGCACGGGCTTAGTTGCAGTGATGCAATTTTTAAAAATTAAATTTCCTGTGAGTGTGGTATGTAGTTCCCCCAAATATGTTATATTACTCATCAATGTCGTGGAATTTTCTGTTTTCAGAATCCTGTCCAAAAGATCCCTGACTCGCATGAGATAACGCTGAAGCATGGCACTAAGACAGTAAGTTTTAAAAATTTAATTCTTTTCCCTCAATAACAGGGCTCTCATGGAAAAGTGAACTAATAAGATATATTTATATTAAGGCCAATTATACAATCAACTAGTATCACAAAGCTATAGACATTAAGGAAAATAGATTACTTTTCTGTTCAGTCAAAATAACCATTGCGGGCTTCCCTGGTGGCGCAGTGGTTGAGAGTCCGCCTGCCGATGCAGGGGACACGGGTTCGTGCCCCGGTCTGGGAAGATCCCACATGCTGCGGAGCGGCTGGGCCCGTGAGCCATGGCCGCTGGGCCTGCGCGTCCGGAGCCCGTGCTCCGCAACGGGAGAGGCCACAACAGTGAGAGGCCCGCGTATCGCAAAAAAAAAAAACCATTGCATTTCATTTAAAACAGGAACACTTACTGCCATTGTTATTGTTGGCTTTAAAACCTCTTTCTTTGATATAGGAACATTATAAGTGAAGGAAAGAAAGAATACTTTTTTTGTTACGGTGTGGGAAAATTTTTCATTACCCTTAGCTTCATTTCTATATCAGTAAGAGGCCTGAGTTCATTTTTTAGGTGGATGTTGAGATAAGAAATGAACATAAGATAGTTACTATATGGCTCTAAGATTATATTACTTAGATGTATGGATTATATTTTTATATTTTCATGTTTATGTTATTTAAAAATTAATAATGTAAACATTTTGAGGTATAAGATTAAATCATTTTATCTTATTGTAAAAAAGGATTTAATAATATTAAAAACTGATAGTTGAATGAATGAAACTTGCTTGTGAATGAATGAAAGAATAAAATTATCTTGCTTTCCCTTTATAATTAAGCTACCTTTTTCTAGAAGTCTGACATGTAAAGAAGTAGGAAAATACATCCCATAATGAGGGGGAAAACATCAATCAATAGAAATAGGTCCAGAAATAACACAAATGATAGAATTAATAGCCAAGGATTTTAAAATAGTGATAGTCTTTCCACTAAATTTTTTGCTTTTGAAAATATCATTTCCATAAAATATTTGTGTTAAATACATTGAGTTTATTATTATTTTAAATGAAGTAAACAGTGAGTATTTTAAAATGTCTTAATTTTAACTTTTGCTATGGTAAATACTGACACAAATAACTCATATAAACAGACATTTTGGGGGGGGTTCTCAAAAGATTTTGAGTGTAAAGGGTCTTGAAACCAAACTATCTGAGAACTGCTGCCTTAAGAAATCATTTCCATCTAATTCTTCATATTATACCTACTTTTTATTAAATCACACTTTTGATATTTTTATTCTGAAACCAGGAAAGAATTTTACTAATTTTCATGTTTTTAAGTAAATAAGAAAAAAAATTATAGACTGTAAATACTTAAAAGGAAGCTTTCCTATCATTGAGTCCAGAGATTTTTACAGCTGAGAGATAGTTCATGTTTAACACGTTTTATTTAGATATGCATATTTTTTCAAATCAAATTTTATCTTAAAAATATATATATAATTAAAAAAATACTCCAAGTTATTTTACACATTAATAATCAGAGCTTCTAACTGTACTGTTAGGTTAACTAATTTTTTTGCAGTCTTGCCTTTGCCCTGCATGTATTTCAACGTTTTGGAAATATGTCAGAGATTAAGAAGGTGACTGGCTGGTCTTTTTTGTTTGTTTGTTTGTTTTTAAACTAGTTATTGTAAAAATGTTTACACATTCACAGAAGTATAGAGAATACTGAAAGGAATTCCCATATGTTTATCTCTGAACCTTAACAATTGCCTACATAAGGCCACTCTTATTTCCTATATAATTTACATTTCTAGTAAACCTCCTTCTCCCCATCCCATCTACCTACCTTGTGGGATTATTTAAAAAGAAATTCTAGACTTCATATGATTTCATCTGTAAATATTTCAGTATGAATCTGTAAGAGATAAGGTTGGTCTTTCTCTCTCTCTCCTCCTCTCCCTCTCCTTTTCTGTCTCTCATAATCAGAACATCTTTATTACGTCTAAAGTTTTTTCAATAATTATTTAATATCATCTAATATCCCATTATTCAAATTTCTTCAACTGTCCCATACTTTTTTTTTTTTTAATTTTTGGCTACATTGGGTCTTTGTTGCTGCATGCAGGCTTACTCTAGTTGCAGTGAGCAGGGGCTACTCTTCTTTGTGGTGCGCCAGCTTCTCATCGCGGTGGCTTCTCTTGTTGGAGAGTATGGGCTCAGTAGTTTTGGCTCTCAGGCTGTAGAGCGCAGGTTCAGTAGTTGTGGCGCACGGGCTTAGTCGCTCTGCGACATGTGGGATCTTCCTGGACCAGCCAGGGCTCGAACCCGTGTTCCTGCATCGGCAGGTGGATTCTTAACCACTGCGCCACCAGGGAATCCCCCATACATAGTTTGTTCAAATCAGTATCCAGATGGCATCTGACTCACTCTGAGAAGAGTCATCATTGTTTATTTGTTCTGTCTCTTAATCTATATATTTTTCCTTTTCTTTTTTTCTCCTTGCCATTGAAGAGATATATCTATTTTGTCAGTATACTTACTGTTGACCTGAAACAAATACACTACCAGGTATTTCTTCAGCAAAGATGGGTTTATCTGGGATCAGCAGAGAATTACAATTTGGGGTCTGCAGCCATGGTGAGCCATGCTCAAGTTCCTGCATGGCAAGGGAAGGAGAACCTTTTTATGGGGGTGAAAAGGAAAGTTGGAGGGCTAAACAGATTCCATGGCCTTTCACTGGCTGATGAGTCCTTGCCAGGAAAGAAGAGGAGTCTTTATTCTTCCTATTGAGCTCTACTATCATTTGCAGGGTTTCCCTTTCTGGTATCCCAACTCTATTTAATTGAGGTTTCTGTTTATTAATTTTTTACATTTACCCCTTTGATCACAAGATTTTTCTCTGAAAGCATCACTGATTAAATGTCAGGTTGCCTAGTTTTAGCAGCCTTTTGTCCCTCAGTGTCAGGAAGGACCTTTCTTGGGTGTAGTGTCTCACATCAGAAGGAAATTACATAGATTAGAAACTTATTAAGATCACACTCGAATAACAAGGAGAGGTTGGAGGGAGAACTTTCTGGTACTTTTAAAAAGTCCATATGTTATCAAGATCATAGATATTGGAGATCGTCTGGAGCATTATGTCATCATCAAAGGTTTGGTGACAAACTTCTAACAGGGTTTCTCTGGATATCTTGGGAAAGCTGTCTTATCAGATGTCATCTGCTTCAGTTACAGGAAATCTTTACTTTCAGGTCACCAGATGATGTGCAGGTCCAGTCAGGGTTCGGTGCTTTCTTTCAGTGTGTTATGTCACATGAATTCAAGAATCTATTCCTTGGAGTTTGGTGGCAAAAATATTGGTTAGCAGTGCCTGATAGGGGCCTCTCCAGGGAGGTTGAAAAGAGTTTTTCTGGAGGTGTCTTTTCCAATAGATGAAATCTCCAGGTTGTAAGGTGTGATGCTTTAAGATCTAGATTCAGTTTGCTGATATTTTGTTGAGGATTTTTCTGTTTATATTCATAAGGGATATAGGTCAGTAGTTTTCTTATGGTGATTTTGGTTTTGGCATCAGGGTAATATTTACCTCATAGAACGCTGAAAGCATTTATTTCTCCTATATTTTCTGGAAGAGTTTATGAAGGATTGATTAATTATTCTTTAAGTGTTTGATAGAACTTACCTTGAAGCCAAATAGATATAGACTTTTCTTTGTGGGAAGATTTTTTAGTTTTTAATACATTTATTTATTTATTTGACTGCGTTGGGTCTTTGTTGCTGCGTGCCGGCTTTCTCTAGTTGCGGCGAGTGGGGGCTACTCTTCGTTGTGGTGCGTGAGCTTCTCATTGCGGTGGCTTCTCTTGTTGTGGAGCACAGGCTCTAGGCGGGTGGGCTCAGTAGTTTTGGCACGAGGGCTTCAGTAGTTGTGGCTCGTGGGCTCTAGAGCACAGGATCCGTAGTTGTGGCGCACGGGCTTAGTTGCTCCATGGCGTGTGGAATCTTCCTGGACCAGGGCTCGAACCTGTGTCCCCTGCATTGGCAGACGGATTCTAAACCACTGTGCCACCGGGAAGTCCTCTGGAAAGATTTTTGATTACCAATTTAAGCCCTTATTAAAAATCTATTCAGATTTTCTTTCTTTTTTTTTTTTTTCATGAGTCCATTTTGGTAGTTTGTGTCTTTCTAATAATTTGTACGGTTCATCTAAGTTATATAACTGGTTGGCATGCAATTCATAGAATTTCCTTGTAATCCTCTTAATTTATGTTATCTTCTCTTTCCTTCCTGGTTTTAGTAATTCTTTCTTTTTCTCTTGGCCAATCTAGCTAAAGTTTCTCAATTTTCTCGAAATTTTCAAAGGACCAATTTTTGGTCCCGTTGATTTGCTTTACTTTAAAAATTTCTCTTTTCTACTGAACTCTGCTCTAATCTTTATTTGCTTCCTGTTGCATGCTTTGGGTTTTGTTTCCTCTTCTTTGGTAATTTTTTAAGGTGGAAGATTAAGTTATTGATTTGAGATCTTTCTTCCTTTCTAACATAGGTGTCATAGCCATAAATTTCCCTCTAAAGCACTTCTATTTTAAAATATTGCTTAAATGAATAATTTACTTCTTTTTTTTTTAACATCTTTATTGGAGTATAATTGCTTTACAATGGTGTGTTAGTTTCTTCTTTATAACAAAGTGAATCAGTTATACATATACATATATGCCCATATCTCTTCCCTCTTGTGTCTCCCTCCCTCCCACCCTCCTTATCCCACCCCTCTAGGTGGTCACAAAGTACCGAGCTGATCTCCCTGTGCTATGCGGCTGCTTCCCGCTAGCTATCTGTTTTACATTTGGTAGTGTATATATGTCCATGCCACTCTCTCGCTTTGTCACAGCTTACCCTTCCCCCTCCCCATATCCTCAAGTCCATTCTCTAGTAGGTCTGTGTCTTTATTCCTGTCTTACCCCTAG